>NC_059338.1:108767683-108847683 GCF_018350155.1 Leopardus geoffroyi
TTGAAACTTCCACCTTCCCATTGAAAAAAATAGTGTCTGGATTTTCTTTTTCTCTTAATATGGAGCACTCCATGGGTGGTATAACCAAGTCCAGACTTTAAAAAAAAAAATGTAAATTCCAGGAACAGATGATGATTAAGAACCATTTGAGAATTACCAAATATAAATGTAAAATAAAACTTTTGCTGTAATATAACTATCTCACAGATTTCTAAATCAATCTCCCATGTATTTTAAGTTTACAAAATAAATTCTCATGGGACTATAACATCGGTCTACTTACTAACAGAAACTATATCAGTTAAATTGGATAATAAAAGATTTGGAATCAAAGATTTCATACAAGGAAAAAAAGATGAGCCTAGTGGGTTGATATGAAACTCAAAGTATCTTCTTAAAATAGGAAATGATTTTAACATCATAAATAACCTTAATTTCACAGATACCGAAGTTATATTTAGGATACACTAAGATTGCCTTAATGTTTAATAAATTAGTAATTTAAGTGTAACAATTTAATAATACTCATCAACTCATTTGGTTCTAGAAAACATTTTTTTTTTTTTTAACATTTATTTTTGGGAGAGAGAGCACGCGCATGTGCGTGCGAGATAGGGAGAGGCAGAGAGAGAGGAGACACAGAATCTGAAGCAGGCTCCAGGCTCTGAGCTGTCAGCACAGAGCCCGATGCAGTGCTCGAACTCATGAACTGTGAGATCATGACCTGAGCCAAAGTCAGACGCTTAACCAACTGAGCCACCCAGGCACCCCTAGAAAGCATTTTTTAAACCTGAAAGTAAAATATGAGCTAAGGAAAAAGTAATAAAAATAAAAGACACTACTTTTATGTAAGATGAAAATGAAAAAATTTATAATATGTTGCTATCAGACTTATTAGCTTTCCAGATTAATTTTTGCTAGAAACTATAAAAGTATTACACTTTTACAAGAAAGAAAAAAATATTAAAAATAAATGTAAGATGGGCCAAAGAAAAGGTAAGTCAGAAAAACAAAAATGAAAACAAAGAATCAGTTTCTGATGCCAAAACTTCAAAGAAATTTGACAGGTTTCTTAAATTCCACGTATGAGTGAAATCATATGATATTTGCCTTTCTTTGACTTATTTTGTTTAGCATAATACTCTTTAGTTCTATCCATATCATTGCAAATGGCAAGATTTCATTCTTTCTTATGGCTAAGATTCCATAGTATATATACACCACAGCTTCTTCATCCATTCAAACCAGCAAAGGGGGGGGGGGGGGAGAGGGGGAGAGAGAGAGAGAGAGAAAGAGAGAGAGAGAGAGAGAGAGAGGCAGGCAAACCAAGAAAAAGATTTTAAAATATAGAGAACAGTTACCAGAGGGGAGGTGGGAGTGGAGAGGGGTGAAATAGGTGATGGGGATTAAGGAGTGCACTTGGGATGAGCACATGGTGTGGTATGTAAGTGTTAAACACTATATTGTACACCTGAAACTAACGTAACACTGTACATTAACTGGAATTAAACTAAAAAGTTAAAAATTTTGACATGAAGGTAAATTCAAAATATTTTCATCTCAAAAAATGAGAAATTTTAATCTCATTTAGAAATGTCACGTAAACAAAAAAATTACACAGGTCTTTAGCAAAAATTCAAAAACCTTCACCTAAAAATTGGACACAATGAAGTCCCACTGTTAGTCGATACAGATAATAAGCCATCTACATGATTCCTATGATAGTTATGATTACATTAAGTAAAATTAGTATGAAAATATCCATTTGAATGTTTATCCAAATTTAAGACAACCTTTCATAGTTACTTGTGACTTTACAATATGTTACTTTAATAAGCATGTGAGAAAGAGTTAAGTATATGTAAGCTTTAGATAAAGACATATCAAACACTAATAACTATTAAAATTGGTTAACATAAACAACTAGATTCAATAACTTCTTACCTGTATTCCATCTTTAAGTTTCAAAATGCATTCCATTGTATTGATGGTAATTACCACTGGTTCTGAACCAAGCTTTGTCCATGGTACATGGATCCTCAACTCATGAATATGTCCACTTAAAAAAGTGAATGGTAATTTCAATTCCTTAAAACAAAATATTAAAGGTTAGTAAGGGCTTAATTTTTTCATTCTAATATCCAAATTACTTTCTGAAAAGAGAAATGAGGTTTCTAAAACAAAAACATTTTCAGAAATATTATTCAACAAGAAGTACCAAATAGTTTGTTAAACTATAGTTAAAGATACAACACAAAAATGTATTGTACAAGTTACTTTTAATAAGCTGCTTAACCTGCCTAGGTCTCCATTTCTTTTTCTGTTGAATGGATAGAATATACAATACATGGTACATAATAAAGTTTCATACATGGTAGTGGCTGTAATAGTCTTAACAGACAGCATTAATTGAGATAACTGAATGGTATATTGTTTAAAATCTCCATCTAAAAAATATGTATTTAAAATGTGTTTTAAACAAAACAGGATCGTAAGGCAAGTTAAAAGGGTATGGAGGGAGCCGAGTTAGAAATAGGAGAGTGATCTAAAAAACAATTGACTAACCTTGAAAAATAAAAAGAAGTATTGAGCTTTATCCAATTAAAGATTACTATCTGGTCATAAAATTTAAATGTTTTCTGACTGGTTTCATTATTAGAAAAAAGGTTACAAATGAAAACATAAATGCCACCATAATCACTATATATCAGTAATTTGTTTCACTGATAAAATTTTTGTTACAAATCAACAAAGGAAAAAAATAAATTGTAGATTATAATTCAATCACATTTTCCCATTATTTTAATTCTATTTGTGAAAGTTAAGATATACATTATTCATTCATCCAACAATTGCCCACCTACTTAGTTTAGCAACATAGTTAGCAATACAGTTAAACCTAAGCAGTATGGCAAACCACTGGGCAACTTGTTTAATGTAGCTGTGCCACAGTTTCTTTATCTGTAAAATTTAGACAACAGTATCACTGAGGATGAAATGAACTTACATAAAGTGCTTAGAATATTATCTTCCTCAAAGAGCTATTATTATAAAAAAGGTAACAATAAATTTGTGGGCCTCGCGTATGTCCTCATAAGTACTTTTTCTTGCAAGAGCACAATACTAAAAATCCATTTCCACATTATTCTAGTGGTGTGTCACAATTTAAGTATTTGCCATTATTACATTAATTTGAAAGATGCAGTAGTTTCAAGTAAAAATCAACTGGCACATATATTTTGATCGGTGACTGTAACAAAACAATGTTTACCAAGCACTTACTATATACCAAGCACTTTACCTGCATACAATTATTTAATCCTTAAAAGAGCCCTAAAAGGTAAATACTATTATTCTACCAATTTTACAGATAAACAATCTGAGGCATTTAAAGGTCAAATAACTGCCCAAAATGACACATTCTGGAAAATCAGGACTCAAAACTGGAAAATATGATGTCCTTGCTCTTCACTACAACTATACTGCATCTATACTTCCATTATGAGCACTTAATACTCTCCATTCGCTATGCACCTACTTGGACAATGAGCCCATGATATTGCCATCTCTACCACTTTCTCATGTGTATAACAATGATACATTTGTGAAATGGCTACCAAAGTTGCAGTTTATGGGTACAAATTGGGTTTTCTCAGGAAGAAATTTAAAAAGCATAGGAATCAAGAAGTCAGTATCATCAGAATGCTACTAATCAACTTAACTACTATCTAAACACTAACATAAGAGGCAGCATTCTATATTTGAACATGGAATTTTAAACCATATCACCCATGTTGGAAATCTAGTTGAAGTCAAACATTTATTAATCATCTGACCATAAGCAAGATCATTTCCGTTTCCTCAGAGTTGTGATAAATAAATGAGAATACATTTATGTCTTATAAAAGACAAAACACAAATATTGTTATAACAGACCATCTTTTTTTTTTTTTTAACATTTATTTTTGAGACAGAGAGAGACAGAGCATGAATGGGGGAGGAGCAGAGAGAGAGGGAGACACAGAATCGGTAGGCTCCTGGCTCTGAGTCATCAGCCCAGAGCCCGACGCGGGGCTCGAACTCACGGACCGCGAGATCGTGACCTGAGTTGAAGTCAGACGCTTAACCGACTGAGCCACCCAGGCGCCCCAGACCATCCTTAATGTAACTATATAAACAATTTTCATTCCTTTTACTTCAAGATATATAGTACAACTTCAAAATATTACTTATAACCATTAAGAAATACATTGTGAAAAACACATTCCTAAAACCAGAACATCTATGACTGCACAAAGTTTATTAGTAACAAAGAATTTAAGAAGGGGGTTGAATTGTTCTCAAAAACCTAATTCTAGGTGGGCTATCACAAAATATTCTAAAAGAAAACAGATATACTTTAAATTTAACAAACAACAAAAGCAAATATAGACAAATCTTAAAAACCTTCAGGCAGCAAAGAAAACATTCAAGAGAGTGAAAAAGCAACATATTGAATGGGAGAAACTATTTGCAAACCATGTTATCTAATGAAGGGTTAGTATCTGAAACAACAAAAAGTAATCAATCTAAAAATGGGTAGGGGTGCCTGGGTGGCTCAGTCAGTTGAGCATCTGTCTTGGGCTGAGGACATGATCTTGCAGTTTGTGAGCTGGAGCCCCGCATTGGGCTCTCTGATGTCAGCGCGGACCCTGCTTTGGATCTTCTGTCCACCTCTCTCTGCCTCTCTCTCAGAAATAAATATTTAAAAAATAAAAACTTAAAAAAAAATTTTTTAATGGCTAAATGACTGGGGTACCTGGGTTGGTCAGTCAGTCAAGCTGATACTTGATCTCAGCTCAGGTCATGATCTCACAGTTTGTGGAACTGAGCCTCACATCAGGCTCTACGCTCATGGCACTGAGCCTGCTTGGGATTCTCTCTCCCTCTCTCTCTGCCCCTCCTCTTCTCACTCTCTTTCAAAATAAATATTTTTTTTAAATGGGCAAATGACTGAATAGACATAGAATACAATACAAACGGCCAACTAGTACAACATATGAAAAGATGCTCAATATCACTAATCAGGAAAATGTAAATCAAAACCACAATGACCTACCATCTCACACCTATTAGAATAACCACTATCAAAAAACAAAACGTAACAAGGGCTAACAAGTACGTGGACAAATTGGAACTTTTATGCCCTATTGGAGGAAATGTAAAGTGATGTACCCACTAAAGAAAACATTATGAAAGTTCCTCAAAAAATTAAAAATAGAGCTTCCATCAAAAATCAGTTCTGAGTATACCAAAAAGAACTGAAAGCAGGATCTCAAAAAGATATTTGCACAACCATGTTCACTGCAGCATTATTCACAATAGTCAAAAGGTGTAAGCAGTCTAAATATCCACTGAAAGATAAATGGATAATGAAAATGTGGTATATAGAATCAAATATTATCTTTAAAAGAGGAAATTCTGTCTTGTGCTACAACATGAACATGTTGAAGACATTATGCTAACTGAAATAAGCCAGTCACAAAAAGACAAACATTGTAGGTTTCTATTTATATAAAGTATCTAAAGCAGTCAAAATCTTAGAAAGTAAAATCATGATTGCCAGAGGCTGCAAGGGTATGGGGAGGAAAATGTAAATTGTTGTTAAATGGTTATAGAGTTTTAAGTTTTGAAAGATGAAAAAGTTATAGAGATCTGCTCAACAATGTGCATATAGTTAATTAACACTGTAATACTTAAAAATGGTTAAGATGGTAAATTTTTTGTTATATGCTTTTTACTACAAAATAAAAATGAATACAGGACAGGACTTCAAGAATTCCGAGTTAGGAAGCTGGCAAATCCTCTTTCCAAAAAGCAATGACAAAACTGGACAAAGTTGTTAAAAATAACGGAAAATCAAGGGCAATAGTTAAGTCTAGCCTCAGGTCACAATATTTGTTGGTACAAGCAACAAAACAGCAGACTTGCCAGAAAATTAAGATAGAGATCGTGAGAACAAAATAGCCAAAGATGGCCTAGCTATGATTTCACATATCCCTGATAGTCTGGAAAGCTACCTGCATTTGCCCCATTGTGCTTACTCAGAGGAAAGGGAACTAACAAGCTACTCACTCATGGTTGACCAAGAGGCTGTGTAAATCCAGTAAGTTAAAAATATATACATATGGATATATATATACACACACACACATCTATATATATCTATATATACACATCCATATGTCGATGTGTGTATATATAGGTCCATATGTTGACGTGTGTATATACATGTCCATATGTCGATGTGTGTATATATATGTCCATATATCGATGTATATATATATATGTATATATATATATACATATATATATATATACATATATTGATATATAGATAGATGGGTCAGACTTATAAACTCCCTAAATTGAGAACATTATCCAGTCTATGCATATGTCCCATGACAAAGAGTGAAAGACTTACTGGTTCAATGGTTTAAAAAGCCTCTAGCCAATCACTAGCTGATGACTAAGTTATAGTGACCCAGGGTAATCCCTAGAAAGCCAGAGTTGAAAACACAAAGAATTGGGGGATGGGGAGAGGAAAAATATCAACCTTACAGATTACAGGGGCAACACCACAAATGTAGTTCAGGCAAGTCACTGAAGAAATAAACCAACAACACAAGAGATAGAGGAAATCAGAATTCAGAGTTGCTACAACTTGTTATCTAAAATGCTCAGTTTTCAACAAAAAACTATGAAACATGAAAAGTATACAAAGTAAATAGAAGCCGTCTCTGAAGGTAGTCAACTAAAGGACTTAGTTCACAAAAACTTCAAAACATCTATTATAAATGCTAAAAAAAAAAAAAAAAAAAGAGGAAACCATATTTAAATAATTCAAGGAACATAAGACAATGGTTCATCAAATTGAAAATATCAATGAGACAGAAATGACCAAGAAGAACCAAGTGGAAATTAAGGAATTGAAAAGTACAATAAATTAAATCAAAAATTCACTAAAAAAAACTCACAATAGGCAAAAAAAAAAACAAAACAAAAACAAAAACAAAAAAACAGAAAATCCACACCCAGACACACCACAGTGAAAATGTTGACAGCCAGACACAAAAAGAAAATCTTGAAATAAGAGACAAAAAATAGCTAACTTTTCATTACAAACAATAATGGCAAGATGGTAGTCGGAGGAAATTTAAAAAAACAAAAACCTGTCAACCAAGAATTCTATATCCAGCAAAAGTATTCTTCAAAAGTGCAGGCAAAACAAAGGAATACCAAATAAACAAAGACTCTAATTCATTGCTAACAAAATACTAGAATTTCATCAGACTGAAAAGGAGGAACACCAAATGGTAATTCAAATCCACACAAAAAGCATCAATGGATGTTATTTTACATAGATAATTATTAAAAGACAGTATAAGTCTAGTTTTCTCCTGATGTAACAGGCCATTCCCTAAAACATAATTATAAAATTGTACTATTGAAATTAGAATAACACAAAGATGCAATTCATAAGACAACAATACAAAGAAGAGGGAAGAAATGGAGCTATAATGGAAAAAGTTTGTGTTTTAATATAACAAATTTAGCATTAATTTCAAATAGACTGTTAAAAAATGGATGCATATTGAAATCCTTTGAGCAACTACTAGGAACAAAAAATAATGTGAAAATTAAAGGAATTAAAATGAAACACTAAAAAATATCTACTTAAAGTAGTAAAGAGGGCTCCTGGGTGGCTCATTCAGACAAGTGTCCAACTCTCGATTTCAGCTCAGGTCATGATCTCATGGTTTGTGAGATTGAGCCCCATATCAGGCTCTGCACTGACAGCACAGAGCCTGCTTGGGAGGCTCTCTCTCTGTCCTTCCACCTGCTTGTGCTCTCGCTCTCTCTCTCAAACACTTAAAATAGTGAAGAATATGAGAAAAACAAAAAAGACACAAGACACATTGAAAATAGCAAAATGGTAAGTGGGAATCCAACCATGTGATTAAAAACATTAAATGTGGAGATATTAAACACTCTAACAAACGCAAAGACTGTCAGACTGGATTTTTAAAAAGATCCAACTACATGTTCTCTTCAAGAGATATACTTTAGGAGCACCTGGGTGGCTCACTTGGTTGAGAATCCAACTCTAGATTTTGGCTCAGGTCATGATCCCAGAGTTGTGGGATCAAGCCCCAGTTCAGGCTCTGTCCCTGGCGTGAAGCTTGCTGAAGATTCTGTCTCTCTCCCTCCCCCCTCCCCAAATCATACGTGCTTGCTCTACAAAAATAACTTTAAAAAGAGAGACATACTTTGGATTCAAAAATAGGTTGACAATTAAAAAAAAAAAAGGTTTTTAACAGAGAATTTTTTTTTATAGATACATTGGGGATTGCCAGAGGCATAGAGTGATAGAGTGGAGGGGAGGCAAAATAGGTGAAAGGGCCCAAAAGGTACAAACTTTCAGTTATGTAATAAATAAGTCATGGGGCTGTAATGTACAGCATGGTGACTTTAATGATACTGAACTGTATATATGAAAGTTGCTGAAAAAGTAAATCTTAAGTTCTCATTACAAAAAAAAATTTGTCAACTATGTATAGGGTGACAAATGTTAACTACACTTTTTGGGGTAATTGGTCTTTTTGGAATATATAAAAATATCAATGGCACCTGGGTGGCTCAGTTAAGTATCTGACTCTTGATTTTCATTCAGGTCATGATCTCACAGCAGTGAGATCAAGCCCCATGTCAGGCTCTATGCTGGGTGTATAGTCTGCTTAAGATTCTCTCTCCTCCCCCCCACCCCCCGCCACTCCCCTGTTCACTTGCTCTCTCAAAAAAAAAAAAAAAAAAAAAAAAAAATCGAATCATTATGCAGTACACCTAATATTACACTGTTATGTCAATTATCCCTCAATCAAAAAACAGAAATTGGGAGTGCCTGGGTGGCTCAGTCAGTTAAGCGTCCAGTTTCAGGCTCAGGTCATAATCTCATGGTTCATGAGTTCAAGCCCTATGTCAGGCTCTGTGCTGACAGCACAGATTCTGACCTGCTTCAGAATCTGGGTCTCCCTCTCTCTCTCTGCCTCTCCCCTGCTCACACTCTCGCTCTCTCTCTCAAAAATAAACATTAAAAAAACAACAACAGTAAATTAGACTCCAAGGAAGTCATGTGATCTAGTTTCTTGCCTGGAATACCTGAAATCAGGACATTTTCTTGCTATTTAGGGAAACGGTATAGATTCTCTTTTAGGCATACACAGTATTTTCGTTTCTATGATCTTAGTTTCCAGCAGTGTTTCCGTCTCCCTGTTTTTCATATGACTGTTTTCCAATGTGAAAATTTTATCTCAGTCATGGCCTGAAATTGCAATGAACAAAATAAAATTTGAAAAGAGGTAGTTAAAGCTAAATAACATGCCAGTAAAACTTTTAAAGAGATGGTACCAGGCATGAACAACACAAAAATATAAGACAATTAAAATTCAGTGTATTAGGGAAAAAATATATATATTCATATATATACTCACATATACATTCATATATATACTCATATATATATTCACATATACTCATATATATAACCTACAAATATACATATATATTCATATATGTATAATGCAAACAGCAACCACAGTACAGCTGGAGTAATTACATTTTATCAAACAAAACAAACTTTGAGAAAAAAATTATTAAAGATAACACAAGATACTTGATAATGATACAGGGGTCTGTAAAACAGATGTGAGCATAGCAACAGAACCCCAAAATACATAAAACAAAAGCAAACAAAAGTAAAAAGAAAAGAAAAATAGTTTAACAATCGTAGACTTTAATAATCACACACAATAGAAAGAAAAAAATCAATCCAGATATGGAACACTTGAACAATACTATCAACCAATTAAACCTGCAATCTATAAACCACTCCATCCAGCAAATGCAAAAATACACATTCATTTCAAGGAAAATCAGAAAGCATCTGTGCTAAATGAACATACAACATACAAAAATTTATGGGATGCAGCTAAAGACATTTGTAGCTGTAAATGCCTATAAGAACTACCTCAAACCAATAACCTACACTTCTACCTGAAATAGTAGAAAAACAAGCTAAACCCAGGTAAACTAAATAAGTTAACCCAAACTAAACAAGAAAAAAAAAAAAAAAAAAAAGACCACAATAGGCAGGGAAGTGGGGGAGGGCATATGCAGTCAAGCTGTTGTAAGATTGTTCAGGAAATGGTAAAAGTACTAAGACTCTAATAAGTCAAATATGCATTTTGTAACCTTTAGGGTAAGCAACTGAAGCAATTCTTAAAACAGTATGATTAAAAAGACTAAAGCAAGAATGACTAGCATGAAAGATGGACACATTTCAGAATGGTTCTTAAGTATGTTGAAAAATAAGAGATCACTTAAATTTGTGTACACTTAATTTCTAGATATACAAGGTGGAAGTTGACAAAACTAAGAAGAAAAATAGATAAATACATAATCATAGTTGGAGATGTTAACATACCTCTCTAACTGATAGAACAAGCACACATGAAAATCCACATGGATTTACAAGATTTTAAGAACTCATTAACCAATTTGAAGTAAATGACATTTATGGAAAAATACAGCAACAACTGCAGAATACACACTTTTTAATCACCTGTACATGGAACAATTACAAAACCAGACCATACATCAATTCATAAAGTATAATGGATTAACCTGATATAGAGACTATGCTGACAACACTGGAATTAAACTAGAAATCAGTAACAAAGATAATTAGCAATTCCCCAAAGGTTTGGAAATTAAGCAACACACTTCTAAATAACCCATGAATCAAAGAAAGTCAATATGGAAATTAAAAATTTTTTGAATAATGAAAAACACAAAACTCTGTTATGTAACGCTAAATAGATGGTAAAGGGGGAAAAGTCTATAGCATTAAATGCATATATTTCAACAGAAAAAGGTAGAAGAAGAAGGAAAAAAAAAAATCAATGACCAAAGTTTTCATCTCAGGCGCTAGAGAAAACAACAGAAGATCAACTCCAAAGAAAGTGGAATGGAAAACAAATGCCAAAATAAAAAATTCCATGACAAAAGACAGCAGAAAAAAGAAAATTAGAAAAATCGTAGTTCTATGCAGATAAAATTAATAAAATCCCAGCAATACTGATGAAGAAAATGCAAATCACCAGTATCACAAAGGAAAAAAGGCTATCAGAACAGATCCTAGATATTTTTTTAAAAATGAGTCAACTTTAAACTGGACCAAAAAGCCAACTCTATGGTTTTACATATGACAATTTTGATCAGGGTCTGGGAAACTTTTTCAGTAAGGCCCAGATAGCATATATTTTAAGTGTTTGCAAGCCATGCACCCTCTGTCCTATCTACTCACGTCTGCCATTTTAGTTTGCAAAAGCAGCCACAGATAATATGTAAGCAAATGAAAACAGCTGTGCTCCAATAAAATGTTACTTTAAAAAGTGGGCCCCGGGGCGCCTGGGTGGCACAGTCGGTTAAGCGTCCGACTTCAGCCAGGTCACGATCTCACGGTCCGTGAGTTCGAGCCCCGCGTCAGGCTCTGGGCTGATGGCTCATGATGGCTCAGAGCCTGGAGCCTGTTTCCGATTCTGTGTCTCCCTCTCTCTCTCTGACCCTCCCCCGTTCATGCTCTGTCTCTCTCTGTCCCAAAAATAAACATTGAAAAAAAAAATTTTTTTTAAATAAAAAAAAAATAAAAATAAAAAAAATAAAAAATAAAAAGTGGGCCCATTGTTTGATGATCTCTGATTTTGAAGAAATGGAGAAATTCACTGAAAAACATAACCAAAATTAACAAAAGATGAAAAATCTAAAAAGTCCTAGAACTTCTAAAGAAAATAAATCAAGAATTTAAAACTTTCCAAACTGAGAGAACTCCTGACCCACGACACCATGACTCATTTTCCCTAACATTTAAAAAACTTACAAAAGAACAAAGTTGGAGATTACACACTTCCTGATTTCAAAACTTACTACAAAGTTATGGTAACCAAAAAAAGTGATACTGATATAATGACAAACATACAAACCACCAAGGGAACTGTATTGAAAGCCCAGAAATAAACCCTCAAATCTACGGCCAGGTGATCTTCAAGGGTACCAAGACCATTCAATGGGGAAAGGACTTCAACAAATGGTGTTGGTAAAACTGAATTTATAGAAACAAATGAAGTTAGATCTTTATACCATATACAAAAATTAACTCAAGATGAATAGAAGACCTAAATGGAAAGCTACAACTATAAAGCTCCAAGAAAACAAAAAGCTTCATGACACTGCACTTGACAATAATTTCTTAGATAGGACACCCAAAGCCCAGGCATCAAAAGAAAAATATGTTGGGCTTCATCAAAATTTAAAACTTTTCATCAAAAGACAGTATCAATAGACTTGAAGGCAACCCACAATGGGAGAAAATATTCATAAATCATGTTTCTGATAAGGGACTGGTAATCAGAACATATAAATAATTCCTACAACCCAATAACAAAAAAAAACAGCACAATTTTAAATATGAGCAGAGCACTTGAACAGACATTTCTCCAAAAATATACACATAGCAAATTAAGCACATGAAAAGATGTTCAACAGCAAGCAATATGAAAATGCAAATCAAAACCACAATGAAACACCATGTTACACCCATTAGGATGGCTGTAATCAAAAAAAAAAAAAAAAAAAGTCAAAAACAACAAGTGTTGGTGAAGACAGCAACTAGAGCCCTTGTACATTGCTGATAGGGATGAAAAATGGTATAGCCACTGTGGAGAATAGTATGGCAATTCCACAAAAATTTATTTATTTATTTTTTTTTTTTTTGAGAGAGAGAAAATGAGAAGGGGAGGGGCAGACAGGGAGAGGGAGAGAATCTTAAGCAGGCTCCACACCCAGCACGGAGCCCAACACAGGGCCCAGCTCTCACAGCCATGAGATCATGACCTGAGCTGAAAACAAGAGTTGGACACTAAACTGACCGAGCCACCCAGGCACTCCTCAAAAATTTAAACACAGAATTTCTATACAATCTAGCAATTCCACTTTTGGGTATATATCCAAAATAACTAAAATGGACGAAAAATAGGTATTTGTACATCCATGTTTGCAGCAGCATTACTCGCAACAGCCAAAAGGAATACACTAGTAATGAGGCAACAGAAAGACAAAGAAACTGATCCCATTCACAACTGCACCAAGAAGCATAAAATACCTAGGAATAAACCTAACCAAAGATGTAAAAGATCTGTATGCTGAAAACTATAGAAAGCTTATGAAGGAAATTGAAGAAGATATTAAGAAATGGAAAAACATTCCGTGCTCATGGATTGGAAGAATAAATATTGTTAAAATGTCAATACTACCCAAAGCTATCTACACATTCAATGCAATCCCAATCAAAATTGCACCAGCATTCTTCTCGAAGCTAGAACAAGCAATCCTAAAGTTTGTATGGAACCACAAAAGACCCTGAATAGCACAAGTAATTTTGAAGACCAAAGCAGGAGGCATCACAATCCCAGACTTTAGCCTCTACTACAAAGCTGTAATCATCAAGACAGCATGGTATTGGCACAAAAACAGAAACATAGACCAATGGAATAGAATAGAAACCCCAGAACTAGACTCACAAATGTATGGCCAACTGATCTTTGACAAAGCAGGAAAGAATATCCAATGGAAAAAAGACAGTCTCTTTAATAAATGGTGCTGGGAGAGCTGGACAGCAACACGCAGAAGAATGAAACTAAATCACTTTCTTACACCATTCACAAAAATAAACTCAAAATGGATAAAGGACCTGAATGTGAGACAGGAAACCATCAAAACCCTAGAGGAGAAAGCAGGAAAAAAATCTCTCTGACCTCAGCCGCAGCAATTTCTTACTCGACACATCTCCAAAGGCAAGGGAATTAAAACCAAAAATGAACTATTGGGACCTCATGAAGATAAAAAGCTTCTGCACTGCAAAGGAAACAATCAACAAAACTAAAAGGCAACCAACAGAATGGGAAAAGATATTTGCAAATGACATCAGACAAAAGGCTAGTATCCAAAATCTATAAAGAGCTCACCAAACTCCACACCCAGAAAATAAATAATCCAGTGAAGAAATGGGCAGAAAACATGAATAGACACTTCTCTAAAGAAGACATCCAGATGGCCAACAGGCACATGAAAAGATGCTGTACGTTGCTCATCAGGGAAATACAAATCAAAACCACACTCAGATATCACCTCACACCAGTCACAGTGGCTAAAATGAACAAATCAGGAGACTACAGATGCTGGAGAGTATGTGGAGACACGGGAACCCTCTTGCACTGTTGGTGGGAATGCAAACTGGTGCAGTCGCTCTGGAAAACAGTGTGGAGTTGCCTCAAAAAATTAAAAATAGACCTACCTTATGACCCAGCAATAGCACTGCTAGGAATTTACCCAAGGGACACAGGAGTGCTGATGCATAGGAGCACTTGTACCCCAATGTTTATAGCACCACTTTCAACAATAGCCAAATTATGGAAAGAGCCTAAATGTCCATCAACTGACGAATGGGTAAAGAAATTATGGTTTATATACACAATGGAATACCACATGGCAATGAGAAAGAATGAAATATGGCCCTTTGTAGCAATGTGGATGGAACTGGCTAGTATTAAGTGAAATAAGTCATACAGAGAAGGACAGATACCTTATGTTTTCACTCTTATGTGGATCGTGAGAAACTTAACAGAAGTCTATGGGGGAGGGGAAGAAAAAAACAAGAGAGATTAGAGAGGGAATGAGCCGAAGCACAGAGACTCTTAAAAACTGAGAACAAACTGAGGGTTGGTGGGGGGTGGGACGGAGAGGAGGGTGGGTGATGGGTATTGAGGAGGGTACCTTTTGGGATGAGCACTGGGTGTTGTATGGAAACCAATTTGACAATAAATTTCATGTTAAAAAAATAAACAAACATTAAAAAATAAATAAAATAAACAAACATTAAAAAAACTAAACAGAATTTAGCAAATCAATGCCAACCACATATAAAAAGGTTAATATATAGTAAGTATGGGTTTTATACAAGGAATGCAAACTCCATATAAAAATTCAATGTGGGGCGCCTAGGTGCCCTAGTCGGTTAAGCATCTGACTTTAGCTCAGGTCATGATCTCACAGTTCATGGGTTTGAGCACTGCATCAGGCTCTGTGCTGACAGCTAAGAGCCTGGAGCCTGCTTCCAATTCTGCATCTCCCTCTCTCTCTTTCTGTCCCTCCCCCGCTCGTGCTTGCACTCTCTTTTAAAAAAAAAAACACACTAAAAAAAATAAAAATTAAAACTCAATGTAATTCACCACATTAACAGAATAAAAGAAAATGTACTAAAATGTAATCTCAATTACACTAAATGTACTATTAGATAAAATTCAAATCCATTCATGATTTTAAAAAACTTGTAAAACCTGGGAGGAGGAGGGAAGATGACGGCGCGTCCTGATCACTTAGATTCCACCTACACCTGCCTAAATAACCCAGAAAACCGCCAGAGGATTAGCAGAATGGAGTCGCCGGAGCCAAGCGCAGACGAGAGGCCCACGGAAGAGGGTAGGAAGGGCGGCAAGGCGGTGCGCGCTCCACGGACTGGCGGGAGGGAGCCAGGGCGGAGGGGCGGCTCGCCGGCCAAGCAGAGCCCCTGAGTCTGGCGGGCAAAAGCGGAGGGGCCTGACGGACTGTGTTCCCACAGCAAGCGCGACTTAGCGTCTGGGAGGTCATAAGTTAACAGCTCTGCTCGGAAAGCGGGAAGGCTGGAGGACAAAGGGAGGGAGAGCTGCTGAGCCCCCGGACGACAGAGCTCAGTTTGGTGGGGAACAAAGGCTCTCGCCAGCGCCATCTCCCCCGCCCATCCCCCAGCCAAAATCCCAAAGAGAACCAGTTCCTGCCAGGGAACTTCCTCGCTCCGCGCAAACACCCAACTCTGTGCTTCTGCGGAGGAGCCAAACCTCCGGCAGCGGATCTGACCCCCTCCCGCTGCCACAGGGCCACTCCCGAAGTGGATCACCTAAGGAGAAGCGAGCTAAGCCTGCCCCTCCTGCCCCTGTGCACCTTGCCTACCCACCCCAGCTAATACGCCAGATCCCCAGCATCACAAGCCTGGCAGTGTGCAAGTAGCCCAGACGGGCCACGCCACCCCACAGTGAATCCCACCCCTAGGAGAGGGGAAGAGAAGGCACACACCAGTCTGACTGTGGCCACAGCGGTGGGCCGGGGGCAGACATCAGGTCTGACTGCTTCTCCGCCCACCAACTCCAGTTACACACCACAGCACAGGGGAAGTGCCCAGCAGGTCCTCACTACGCCAGGGACTATCCAAAATGACCAACCGGAAGAATTCCCCTCAGAAGAATCTCCAGGAAATAACAACAGCTCATGAGCTGATCAAAAAGGATTTAAATAATATAACAGAAAGTGAATTTAGAATAATAGTCATAAAATTAATCGCTGGGCTTGAAAACAGTATAGAGGACAGCAGAGAATCTCTTGCTACAGAGATCAAGGGACTAAGGAACAGTCACGAGGAGCTGAAAAACGCTTTAAATGAAATGCAAAACAAAATGGAGACCACCACGGCTCAGACTGAAGAGGCAGAGGAGAGAATAGGTGAACTAGAAGATAAAGTTATGGAAAAAGAGGAAGCTGAGAAAAAGAGAGATAAAAAAATCCAGGCGTATGAGGGGAATATTAGAGAACTAAGTGATACACTAAAAAGAAATAATATACGCATAATTGGTATCCCAGAGGAGGAAGAGAGAGGGAAAGGTGCTGAAGGGGTACTTGAAGAAATAATAGCTGAGAACTTCCCTGAACTGGGGAAGGAAAAAGGCATTGAAATCCAAGAGGCACAGAGAACTCCCTTCAGACGTAACTTGAATCGATCTTCTGCACGACATATCATAGTGAAACTGGCAAAATACAAGGATAAAGAGAAAATTCTGAAAGCAGCAAGGGGTAAACGTGCCCTCACATATAAAGGGAGACCTATAAGACTCGTGACTGATCTCTCTTTTGAAACTTGGCAGGCCAGAAAGAATTGGCACGAGATTTTCAGTGTGCTAGACAGAAAAAATATGCAGCCGAGAATCCTTTATCCAGCAAGTCTGTCATTTAGAATAGAAGGAGAGATAAAGGTCTTCCCAAACAAACAAAAACTGAAGGAATTTGTCACCACCAAACCAGCCCTACAAGAGATCCTAAGGGGGACCCTGTGAGACAAAGTACCAGAGACAACACTACAAGCATAAAACATAGACATCACAATGACTCTAAACCCGTATCTTTCTATAATAACACTGAATGTAAATGGATTAAATGCGCCAACCAAAAGACATAGGGTATCAGAATGGATAAAAAAACAAGACCCATCTATTTGCTGTCTCCAAGAGACTCATTTTAGACCTGAGGACACCTTTAGATTGAGAGTGAGGGGATGGAGAACTATTTATCATGCTACTGGAAGCCAAAAGAAAGCTGGAGTAGCCATACTTATATCAGACAAACTAGACTTTAAATTAAAGGCTGTAACAAGAGATGAAGAAGGACATTATATAATAGTTACAGGGTCTATTCATCAGGAAGAGCTAACAATTTTAAATGTCTATGCACCGAATACCGGAGCCCCCAAATATATAAAACAACTACTCATAAACGTAAGCAACCTTATTGATAAGAATGTGGTAATTGCAGGGGACTTTAACACCCCACTTACAGAAATGGATAGATCATCTAGACACACGGTCAGTAAAGAAACAAGGGCCCTGAATGAGACATTGGATCAGATGGACTTGACAGATATATTTAGAACTCTGCATCCCAAAGCAACAGAATATACTTTCTTCTCGAGTGCACATGGAACATTCTCCAAGATAGATCACATACTGGGTCACAAAACAGCCCTTCATAAGTATACAAGAATTGAAATTATACCATGCATACTTTCAGACCACAATGCTATGAAGCTTGAAATCAACCAAAGGAAAAAGTCTGGAAAACCTCCAAAAGCATGGAGGTTAAAGAACACCCTACTAACGAATGAGTGGGTCAACCAGGCAATTAGAGAAGAGATTAAAAAATATATGGAAACAAACGAAAATGAAAATACAACAATCCAAACGCTTTGGGATGCAGCGAAGGCAGTCCTGAGAGGAAAATACATTGCAATCCAGGCCTATCTCAAGAAACAAGAAAAATCCCAAATACAAAATCTAACAGCACACCTAAAGGAAATAGAAGCAGAACAGCAAAGACACCCCAAACCCAGCAGAAGAAGAGAAATAATAAAGATCGGAGCAGAAATAAACAATATAGAGTCTAAAAAAACTGTAGAGCAGATCAACGAAACCAAGAGTTGGTTTTTTGAAAAAATAAACAAAATTGACAAACCTCTAGCCAGGCTTCTCAAAAAGAAAAGGGAGAGGACCCAAATAGATAAAATCATGAATGAAAATGGAATTATTACAACCAATCCCTCAGAGATACAAACAATTATTAGGGAATACTATGAAAAATTATATGCCAACAAATTGGACAACCTGGAAGAAATGGACAAATTCCTGAACACCCACACTCTTCCAAAACTCAATCAGGAGGAAATAGAAAGCTTGAACAGACCCATAACCAGCGAAGAAATTGAATCGGTTATCAAAAATCTCCCAACAAATAAGAGTCCAGGACCAGATGGCTTCCCAGGGGAGTTCTACCAGACGTTTAAAGCAGAGATAATACCTATCCTTCTCAAGCTATTCCAAGAAATAGAAAGGGAAGGAAAACTTCCAGACTCATTCTATGAAGCCAGTATTACTTTGATTCCTAAACCAGACAGAGACCCAGTAAAAAAAGAGAACTACCGGCCAATATCTCTGATGAATACGGATGCAAAAATTCTCAATAAGATACTAGCAAATCGAATTCAACGGCATATAAAAAGAATTATTCACCATGATCAAGTGGGATTCATTCCTGGGATGCAGGGCTGGTTCAACATTCGCAAATCAATCAACGTGATACATCACATTAACAAAAAAAAAGAGAAGAACCATATGATCCTGTCAATCGATGCAGAAAAGGCCTTTGACAAAATCCAGCACCCTTTCTTAATAAAAACCCTTGAGAAAGTCGGGATAGAAGGAACATACTTAAAGATCATAAAAGCCATTTATGAAAAGCCCACAGCTAACATCATCCTCAATGGGGAAAAACTGAGAGCTTTTTCCCTGAGATCAGGAACACGACAGGGATGCCCACTCTCACCGCTGTTGTTTAACATAGTGCTGGAAGTTCTAGCATCAGCAATCAGACAACAAAAGGAAATCAAAGGCATCAAAATTAGCAAAGATGAAATCAAGCTTTCGCTTTTTGCAGATGACATGATATTATACATGGAAAATCCAACAGACTCCACCAAAAGTCTGCTAGAATTGATACATGAATTCAGCAAAGTTGCAGGATACAAAATCGATGTACAGAAATCAGTTGCATTCTTATACACTAACAATGAAGCAACAGAAAGACAAATAAAGAAACTGATCCCATTCACAATTGCACCAAGAAGCATAAAATACCTAGGAATAAATCTAACCAAAGATGTAAAGGATCTGTATGCTGAAAACTATAGAAAGCTTATGAAGGTAATTGAAGAAGATTTAAAGAAATGGAAAGACATTCCCTGCTCATGGATTGGAAAAATAAATATTGTCAAAATGTCAATACTACCCAAAGCTATCTACACATTCCATGCAATCCCAATCAAAATTGCACCAGCATTCTTCTCGAAGCTAGAACAAGCAATCCTAAAATTCATATGGAACCACAAAAGGCCCCGAATAGCCAAAGGAATTTTGAAGAAGAAGACCAAAGCAGGAGGCATCACAATCCCAGACTTTAGCCTCTACTACAAAGCTGTAATCATCAAGACAGCATGGTATTGGCACAAAAATAGACACATAGACCAATGGAATAGAATAGAAACCCCAGAACTAGACCCACAAACATATGGCCAACTCATCTTTGACAAAGCAGGAAAGAACATCCAATGGAAAAAAGACAGCCTCTTTAACAAATGGTGCTGGAGGAACTGGACAGCAACATGCAGAAGGTTGAAACTAGACCACTTTCTCACACCATTCACAAAAATAAACTCAAAATGGATAAAGGACCTGAATGTGAGACAGGAAACCATCAAAACCTTAGAGGAGAAAGCAGGAAAAGACCTCTCTGACCTCAGCCGTAGCAATCTCTTACTCGACACATCCCCAAAGGCAAGGGAATTAAAAGCAAAAGTGAATTACTGGGACCTTATGAAGATAAAAAGCTTCTGCACAGCAAAGGAAACAACCAACAAAACTAAAAGGCAACCAACGGAATGGGAAAAGATATTTGCAAATGACATATCGGACAAAGGGCTAGTATCCAGAATCTATAAAGAGCTCACCAAACTCCACACCCGGAAAACAAATAACCCAGTGAAGAAATGGGCAGAAAACATGAATAGACACTTCTCTAAAGAAGACATCCGGATGGCCAGCAGGCACATGAAAAGATGTTCAGCGTCGCTCCTTATCAGGGAAATACAAATCAAAACAACACTCAGGTATCACCTCACGCCAGTCAGAGTGGCCAAAATGAACAAATCAGGAGACTATAGATGCTGGAGAGGATGTGGAGAAACGGGAACCCTCTTGCACTGTTGGTGGGAATGCAAATTGGTGCAGCCGCTCTGGAAAGCAGTGTGGAGGTTCCTCAGAAAATTAAAAATAGACCTACCCTATGACCCAGCAATAGCACTGCTAGGAATTTATCCAAGGGATACAGGAGTACTGATGCATAGGGGCACTTGTACCCCAATGTTCATAGCAGCACTCTCAACAATAGCCAAATTATGGAAAGAGCCTAAATGTCCATCAACTGATGAATGGATAAAGAAATTGTGGTTTATATACACAATGGAATACTACGTGGCAATGAGAAAAAATGAAATATGGCCTTTTGTAGCAACGTGGATGGAAATGGAGAGTGTGATGCTAAGTGAAATAAGCCATACAGAGAAAGACAGATACCATATGGTTTCACTCTTATGTGGAGCCTGAGAAACTTAACAGGAACCCATGGGGGAGGGGGAGGAAAAAAGAAAAAAAAAAAAAAAGAGGTTAGAGTGGGAGAGAGCCAAAGCATAAGAGACTGTTAAAAACTGAGAACAAACTGAGGGTTGATGGGGGGTGGGAGGGAGGAGAGGGTGGGTGATGGGTATTGAGGAGGGCACCTTTTGGGATGAGCACTGGGTGTTGTATGGAAACCAATTTGACAATAAATTTCATGTAATAAAAATAAAAATAAAAAAAAATTTGTAAAAAGGAAGAACAAAAAAGTATTTACGTTTTAAGAGTATTTATAGCTAGTAACATGCTCAATGGTAAAATACTGAGCACTTTCCTGCTGAAGTTGGGAACAAAGAAGAATGTTAATTTTCTACCCCACAGTGCAATAAAGAAATAAAAGGTACAAGCACTGGAAAGAAAGATGTAAAACTGTCACTATTTGCAAATGGCATGACTGTGTACATAGGCAATCCAAAAGAAAAGACCAGAAACTGTTAGACAAGTCAGAAAGGCCAATGAATGGAAGGTGAATATACTAAAACAATTGTATTTCTGAGTACTGATAACATACTTAGAAAATAATTTTTTAATTTTTATTTAAATCTAAGTTAACATACAGTGTAATAATGATTTCAGCAGCAGAAATTAATGATTCATCACTTACATATAACACCTAATGGTCATCCCAACATGCCCTCCTTAATGCCAATCACCCATTTAGCCCATTCCCCCAACCCACATCCCTCAAGCAAGCCTCAGTTTATGCTCTGTTTTTAAGTCTCTTATGGTTTGCCTCCCTCTCTGTTTATCTTATTTTTCCTTCCTTTCCCCTATGTTCGTCTGTTTCTTGAATTCCACATATGTATGAAATCATATGCTATTTATCTTTCTCTGACTGACTTGTTTCACTTAGCATAATACACTCTACTTCCATCCATGTTCTTGCAAATGGTAAGATTTCATTCTTTTCGATCACTGAGTAACATTCCATTATATGTATGTATGTGTGTATGTGTGTGTGTGTGTATAACACATCTCCTTTATCCATTCAGTCAATGGACATTTGGACTCTTTCCGTAATTTGCCTATTGCTGATAGTGTTTCTATAAACATTGGGGTGCATGTGCCCCTTCAAATCAGCATTTTTGTATCCTTTGGAATAAATACCTAGTTTTTATTGCTGGGTCATAAGACAGTTCTATTTTTAATTTTTTGAGAAACCTCCATACTGTTTTCCAGAGTGACTGCACCAGTTTGCATTCCCACCAACAGCACAAAAGTGTTCCCCTAGCTCTACATCCTTGCCAACATCTGTTGCTTCCTGAGTTATCAATTTTAGCCATTCTGACAGGTAGAAGGTGGTACTTCGTTGTGGTTTTGACTTGTATTTTAGAAAACGAAAAATTTTTTAAATGCTGCTTATAACAAAAGATCATGTTTAATGATATATGTGCAATGCTTCTCAGAAAACTTCAAATCATTGCTGAGAAAAATTGAAGACCTAAAAATACACAAAGTAATGTTCTGTACATGGATTTAAAAACTCACTATGTCAACACAATATGTGTTAAGGTTGATTCCTCCCAGAGTAATCTGATTTGATGTAATCGCAACAAAAATGTCAGTGGGTTTCCCCTTTGGAGGAAAATTAATTCTAAAATTTACAATTTGAAATTAAAACGTATATGGAAATGCAAAGGACTTACAACAGTTATGACAAGGAAAAAAGAACAGTTACACAAATTACACTATGAGATACCAAAATGTACTGTAAAAGTCAGTACGGTAGTGACACAAGAATAGACTAATGGGCTACAGAGCAGATACAGAGTTCAGAAATAAATCCACATACATTTGACAACCTGATTTGCAACTAAGACTTCAATTCAATAGAAAAAGAATGGTTCAACAAGTGGTGTGAATCAACTGATTATCAAAGAAAAAAAAGGTACATCTTAACCTCTACTTCACACTTACAGAAAAATTAATTTGGATAAATCAAAGAAAATAAAGCTTCTAAAAGAAAACAAAAAGCAATATGCAAAAACAATGAAACTGGACCACTTACTTATACCATACACAAAAATAAATTCGAATTGGATTAAAGACCTAAATGTGAGACTTGAAAACATAAAAATCCTGGAAGAGAATGCAACAGTAACTTCTTTGACTTAGCCATAGCAATTTCTTTCTAGATAAGTCTCCGGAAGCAAGGGAACTAAAGTACAAATCAACTATTGGAACTTCATCAAAATAAGTTTCTGCACAGTGAAGGAAACAATCAACAAAACTAAAAGGCAACCTACAGAAGGGGAGAAGACTGCAAATGACATCCAATAAAAGGTTAGCATCCAAAATTTATAAAGAACTTATCAAACTCAACACCCAAAACATAAATAATCCAATTAAATGGGCAGAAGACATGAATAGACATTTCTCCAAAGAATACATACAGATGGACAACAGGCACATGAAAAGATGCTCAGCATCACTCATCATCAGGGAAAGGGATACAGGCATCCTGATAGGTATAGCAGCATTATCAACAATAACCAAATTATGGAAAGAGACCAAATGTCTGTAAGGATAAAGAAGCGATGTGTGTGTGTATACACACAATGGAATATTACTCAGCCATCAAAAGAATGAAATCTTGCCATTTGCAATGACATGGATGGAGCTAGAGTATATCATGCTAATTAAAATAAGTCAGAGAAAGACAAATACTATATGATTTCACTGATATATGGAATTTAACAAAAAGGAGCACAGAAGGAAAAGAGAGGCAAACCAATTAACAGACTCTTAACTATCGAGAATAAAGTAATCGTTACCAGAGGAGGGGGGAGGGGATGGGTGAAATAGGTGATGGGGATTAAGGACTGCACTCATCATGATGAGCACGGGGTGATTCAAATAAAAATACCCCCCCCCCCACCACACACACACACACACACACACACACACACACACACAAGAAAAAACACAAACAAGAGAGTATCTTCATGTTCCTGGAATAAGCAAATATTTTTTTTTAATTTTTTTTTTAACGTTTTATTTATTTTTGAGACAGGGAGAGACAGCATGAACAGGGGAAGGTCAGAGAGAGGGAGACACAGAACCCGAAACAGGCTCCAGGCTCTGAGCTGTCAGCACAGAGCCCAACGTGGGGCTCGAACTCACGGACCGCAAGATCATGCCCTGAGCCGAAGTCGGCCGCTCAACCGACTGAGCCACCCAGGCGCCCCAGCAAATATTTCTTAAACACAAAAGAAAAGACTGAAAACTTAGACCTCAATGAAATTATGAGCTTCTATTCACCCAAAGGTAACTTTAAGAGACTAAAAAGACCAGCCACAGACTGGGAGAAGATACTGCAAAACATACTTGGCAAAGGACTCATTTCCAAAATATGTAGAGAACCACCACATGTCAATTAAAAAAAAAATACCCAATTTTTTAATTTTTTTTTTAATGTTTATTTATTTCTGAGACAGAGACAGAGCATGAACAGGGGAGGGGCAGAGAGAGAGGGAGACACAGAATCCGAAACAGGCTCCAGGCTCCAAGCTGCCAGCACAGAGCCCGACGCGGGGCTCGAACTCACGGACTGTGAGATCATGACCTGAGCCGAAGTCGGACGCTTAACCGACCAAACCACCCAGGCGTGCCCCCAATTTTTTAAAAAGACGAAAGAATAAAGGCTTTACAAAGAAGTATATCCAAATAGCCACAAGCAGCATATGAAAATGTGCTCAACATCATTAGGGAAATGCAATTTTCTTTTTAATTTTTTTAATGTTTATTTATTTTTGAGAGAGAGAAGGAGAAAGCACGTGCAAGCAGGGGAGTGGTGGAGAGGGAGGGAGACACAGAATCTAAAACAGGCGCCAGGCTCTGAGCTATTAGCACAGAGCCTGATGTGGGGCTCGAACGCACTAACAGTGAGATCATAACCTGAGCCCAAGTCAGATGCTTAACCAACAGGGCCACCCAGGTGTCCCAGGACATGCAAATTTAAACTGATATACCACTACACACCCACCAGAAAGGCTAAAATTAAAATAACAAACATACGAATAGCAAACATTCAAAGTAACTGGACCTCTCATACACTGTTGGTGAGAATGTAAATTAATAAAACCACTTTGGCAAACTATTTGGCAGTATCCATCAAAGTTCAATACACACACACACACACACACCCCCTAAGTATACACCTAAGGGAAATTGTCCACCAAAACACATGTACAAGAATGTTCACAAGAGCTTTCTTCATAATAGCCAAAAGTAGAAAGCATCCCAATGTACATCAATGGAAAAATAAATTGTGAATCTTAGCCAATGGAATACTACAAGGCAATACAAAGAACTACAGCTCCTGCAACAGCATGGGTTGACCTTAGCCATAAGGTCTAAAACAGCCACACACATGTGATTCCAATTCATTAAGGTTCAAGAACAGGTAAATTTCTCTGTGTATATATAAGTCAGAATAATAGTCACCTGTTTTAGGGATAGGGCTACTGATTTGCAAAGGGGAGCCATGCAGTGTGCAGGAAATATTCTGTATCTTTTTTTTTAATGTTTATTTCTTTATTTTGAGGAAAAGGGAGCGCACACGAGCAGGGAAAGAGCAGAGAAAGAATCGCAAGCAGGCTCAGTGCTCCAGCCAGATGGTAGGGGAGGCTCGATCCTGCAATGAGACCACGAGAGCTGAAATCAAGAGTCCCACGCTCAATTGACTGAGCTACCCAGGTGCCCAGGGAATATTCTATTTCTTGATTGAGATAGCAGTTACACAGGTGTATACATACATAAAAACTGAGCTATATACTTAGGACTTGTGCTTTTAAAAAATGAAGATATTAAGATAAACTTGGAGAGAAAGGGAAGGAACCAAGAGTATTATTTCTTAGTGATAACTCTAGATTACTCAATAATACAAGAAGAGTGGAATATAAAAATTATTAACTTTCACCATCAGATTAAGACTTCCCTTATCTCCTATGCATGATGATACCTGCATTGATACGTGCATACGAAAATGTCTGGAAACACCCAAATAAAAATATTAATAGTGGACAGCCCTAGATAATGGGAGTAGAAAGACTTTCATTTTTTTTTACTTAATAGCTTTTGCATATGATTTGAATTTCTATGTTTATTGATATTTTTACTTTTTAATTTAAAAAATAAAATCCGTTACTAACGCTTTAAAAAAAAAAAAAAAAAAAAAAAAGACTTCCCTTATCTCCTACAAAGCGGTTGGTCTGGCTCTTCTGAGTTTCCACAGATAATTTTTGTATCTCCGGGCCTAAGAGAGTTGCCTGGCATGTTAGTAATAAATGAACTCAATGAATTAATATATGAAATTTTAAATTACAGTTCATTTACATCAGACCAACCTCAAGCTAACAGAAAAAAAAGCCTAAAAAGTGAGTAAGAAAGTTTTTAATTTTGCTGGCATTCTCAATTTGGGTTTACTCAATTCTCTGAAGATGCCACAGATAATGTCATCTTTCCTACTTAAGAAGCAGCACTTTCTTGCTATCTTTCAGACCCTTCCATTCCCCAAAAGAGAATGGCAATGTAATATTTTCCAGCTTCATTCACAATCTTAGGAATGTATATTAGCCTGTCCGGTAATGCTTGAGAAGTAAGCAGACTGAACAATTCCGACAAGCACAATGAAACTGTTTTCCTATTTGGTGAGGCACCTTTTGGGAATCCAATTCTAACAAACCATCACTGGTAACAAACCATGAAAAAAAAAAAAAAAAACTTCCGTAAAAGAAGGTCTGTAGTTTCAGGGTAACCCAGAATACTTTAACAGAAAATTTAAGCTTTTAAAGCATAAAGCCGAAGTGCAGGAGAATTCCTAAACAAGCTGTAAATGTTTCCAGGTAATGACAGCTACACAGCTTACCTGTTCCAGCACATCCAACTTTAACTCGAGCTTGCTGAGAACCACGTCTCCACCCCATAGTGAAAGCTGTAGATCTGACGGCTTTAAATTCTTGATGTAGCGATTCACGTAGCTCATTAAAATTGGAGTCACATAGGACTCCAGCATCTTTTAAGGTGCAGAGGAGTCAAAGTCAGAAGCTGAAGGGGGTAAAGGCAAACATGAAAAGTTACTGAGTCGGTGGTGCAGCCAAAGAAAAAGCATTTCTCAGGAGGGGTTGAAAAGGCCGAAAAGCAACAGTCCCCACCAAAGCAGCCGCTCGCCTCCTCCCAGAAGCCGAAAAAAACGAGTGGACTCTCTCCTCCAACTGCGACTTCCTCGCTAGTACAACTCCCCTCAACTCGCCTGGCGAAGGGTGGGAGGAATAGGGTTGAACTGAAGACAGCGAATCCCCTGGAGTGGGAGAATGAAGCGAGCGGGATCCCCTTTGGCCGCCACAAACCCTCACCAGCCCAGCCGCCCCACGAGGCCCTCGCCTCCAGGAACCCAGCCGGATCTACCACCGTAGAACTCGGACGGGAACCAGGCCGGCTCCCGCCCCGGGGCCGTACCGCACCCTCCGCTGACACTTACGCCAAAAAGTACTGTGGCGTCCCCTCCACCTCCCGGTACCCGGCACCCGGCACCCGCCCCCGGCGGCGGCGCAGCTCCGATACGGAGCCACTTCCGGGTGTTGCCCCTTCGGTGCTCAAAACAAACTGTCCCGCCACCGCCACCACTCAACTCCGCAGCGGGGCCAGAGCTCCCAGGCTGTAGCAGCCACTCGGCGCGTCTTCTTGGAGACCTCTCGTGTTGGGCTAGCCTGGTCCCCGCTCAGACCCCGCCAGCGTTTTAAGACAAAGCTCTAGGAAATGCGCGGGGGAGGTGGGCGGACCGGTAAAGAGGAGACACCGGCTATCCGGAAGTGGCGCTCCGAGGCAAAGCGGCTGCGGGAGGTTGAGGTCGCGTATGGGTGGGGAAGTACGGAGGGCCTCTGGTCGGATGAGGAGGAAGAAAGCGGGTACCAAAGCCCCGAAAACACAAGTGACTATTGTTTTTCATAGGAAACGGATCGCCTGGGGAGAGGAACTTGGGTTCAGTAGGCAGGGCAATAGCGAGAAGGCCGCAGGTAGGAGCAGCGAGGTGTTGCAGGCGGGGGCAGATTTAAATTTCGATCCGAGGTTCACTTGCTGGAGGAAAAGTGGAAAGTTAAAGGAATTAGGGTGTGTAATTTAGGGGAATGCATTTTGACCAAACGTGTGGACAAACCCTCGCGCTCTTTGGCAAAGCAGTGGTTGAGTATGCCTAACTTTGCTGATGCGGGCGGGAAAGGAATGGCTAAAAAGAAGATCGTGAAGAACTATTATTGGGTTGCAGTCTGATGTAGGACTTTCGAAAACTCGAGGGAATATCTGAAGGAAGGATATAAAACCCCCAGAGATAAAACGAAAAGAAATAGCTGATAAGAAATGAATTCAAGACTTTTAAGAGGCTATGTTGGTTTTGTTAGGACGAAATGGATGTATAAAATACTACCTCTCCTTCCAGTATTTTGCAAACTAACAACACAGAGAAACTCAAACACCTGACTCAGAAAAATATACGCTGGGTTTACACAGAACATGCTCCCTGATTTTTGGCCAGACTTACTCTAGGTAACCTCAAGAAAAAAATTACTGCATTTTGAAAATAGACTTGCGTTATAAAGTGATTAAAATACCCACGCATATTGCTGCATTTAACAAAATAGTTCATAGTATTTAAAAATTTTTAAAGCTCTTTACTGGAATTCAAGTTATCATTTCTTGAAAGTGTTAGAAACGGCAATAGAAAAGAGACATAAGTGAAGATGCCAAGCTATTTAGATTTTTTATGTTTATGAAAGTTTCGGGGGGGAGGGGGAAGTAGGTAATTGCTAATTCAGGGCAACTGTCCCCTCACAAAAAGCCTGATGAACAACCCATGTAATCTGGGTCTTATTAAACCCCACTGAATTAGCAAAGTGAATTAAGTAATTTGTTAGTTATCTATTTCACCTGAAAAGCAAAGAGGCTGCCGTGACTCAAAAATCTTAATATAGAAAAATAGCTCCACTAATTGTATGAAAGCCCTAGTGGTCTAGAATTGAATCTACAGGTCTTGTTCTAGAGAAAGAAAAAGGGCCTAGTCTTAACTTGTGTGGCAATTTAATATATAAGAACAGTGATTTAATATAAACTTAACTAGATTTTTTTACCATGCTGTATAAACAAATAATGATGTACTAGACAATTTTTGTTCTAGGATGCCATTTCTCTCTTGGAGCCAACAAATAATATTTGCCAGATTCCTGCCTTGAGAAAATTATTTGATCATTGATTTTTTTGTTTGGTTTTAAGGAAAAGAAAAAAAGTATTGGTTTCCAACCTGTGTTCCATTGCACCCTGTTTTCTAACCAGTCAAAATAATTTTTTTCTCTCTCCAAATTTTTATTTAAATTCCAGTTAACATACAGTGTAATGTTAGTTTCAGGTGTAGAATTTAGTGATTCATCACTTCCATACAACACCCAGTGCTCATCACAGCAAGTGCCCTCCTTAATACCCATCACCTATTTTACACATCCCCCTGCCCACCTCCTCTCCAGTAACTGTTTGTTCTATGTAGTTAAGAGTGTTAATTGCTTTGCCTCTCTTCCCCCACCCCAACTCATGTTCATTTGTTTATTAAATTCCACATGAGTGAAATAATATGGCATTTGTCTTTCTCTGGCTACCTTATTTTGCTTAGCATAATACTTTCTAACTCCACCTAAATCATTGCAAATGGCAAGATTTCATTCCTTTCTATGGCCGAATAATATTCCATTGTATATATATACCACTTCTTTATCCATTCATCTATTGATGGGCATTTGGGCTCTTTCCACAATTTGGCTATTGTTGATAATCCAGCTATAAACATCAAGATGCACGTATCCCTTTGAATCACTATCTTTGTATCCTTTGGGTAAATACCCAGTAGTGCAATAGCTGGATCAGAGAGTAGTTCTATCTCTAATTTTTTGAGGAGCCTCCATACTGTTTTCCAGAGTGGCTGCACAAGTTTGCATTCCCACCAACAGTGCAAGAGGATTCCTTTTTCTCTACATCCTCACCAACACCTGTTGTTTCTTGTGTTGTTAATTTTAGCCATTCTGACAGATGAGGTGGTAGCCCATTATAGTTTTGATTTGCATTTCCCTGATGATGAATGATGCTGAGCATCTTTTTATGTGTCTGTTGGTCATCTGTATGTCTTCTTTGGAGAAATGTCTATTCATGTCTTCTGCCCATTGTTTAATTGGTTATGAATAACCAACAACCAAAAGGATGTTGAGTTTGATAAGTTCTTTATATATTTTGGATACTAACCCTTTATCAGATATGCCATTTGCGAATATCTTCTTCCATTCCAAAGGTTCCCTTTTAGTTTTGTGATTGTTTTCTTCACTGTGCAGAAGCTTATTTTGATGAAGTCTCAATAGTTTATTTTTGCTTTTATTTCCCTTGCTCAGGAGATGTATCTAGTAAGAAGTTGCTACTGCCAATGTCAAAGAGGTTACTGCCTGTGTTCACTAGGATTTTGATTTTTTCCTGTCTTACATTTAGGTCTTTAATCCATTTTGAATTTATTTTTGTGTATGGTGTAAGAAAGTGGTCCAGTTTCATTCTTTTCCATGTTGCTGTCCAGTTTTCCCAACACCATTTGTTGAAAAGACTGTCTTTTTTCCATTGGCTATTCTTTCCAGCTTAGTTGAAGTATTAATTTAACATATAATTATGGGTTAATTTCTGGGTTTTCTCTTCTGTCCCCACTGATCTATGTGTCTGTTTTTATGCCAATACCATACTGTCGTGATCACTACAGCTTGGTAATATAACTTGAAGTCAGGAATAGTGATGCCTTCAGCTTTGCTTTTCTTTTTCAAGATTGCTTTAGCTATTTGGGATCTTTTGTGTTACCTTACACATTTTAGGGTTGTTTGTTCAAGCTCTGTGAAAAATTCTGGTGGCATTTTCAAAGAGATTGTATTAAATGTGTAGATTACCTTGGGTGGCATAGACATTTTAACAATATTTGTTGTTCCAATCATGAGCATGGAATGTTTTTCCATTGTGTCATCTTCAATTTCTTTCATCACTGTTTTATACTTTTCAGAGTACAGGTCTTTTACCTCTTTGGTTAGGTTTAGTTCTGGGTACCTATGGTTTTTGGTGTGATCATAAATGGGATTGATTCCTTGATTTCTCTTTCTGCTGCTTCAGTATTGGTGTATAGAAATGCAACATATTTCTGTACATTGATTTTGTATCCTGCGACTGAATACCTGTGTCTCAGTTCTAACAATTTTTTGGTGGAGTCTTTTGGGTTTTCTATATATAGTGTGGCTTCGGCAAATAGTGAAAGTTTCACTCTTCCTTGCCAATTGGGTGTCATTTCTTTCTGTTGTCTAGTTGCTGAGGCTAGGATATCCAGTACTGTGTTAAATAACAGTGGTGAGAGTGGACATCCCTGTGTTGTTCCTGACTGTAAAGGAAAAGCTCTCACTTTTTCCCCAATAAAGTGGATTTTTCATATATGGCCTTCATTATGTTGAGGTATGTTTCCTCTGTCCTTACTTTGTTAAGGGTTTTTATCATGAAGGGATGTTGTACTTGTTAAATGATTTTTCTGTATCTATTGAGGGGATCATATGGTTCTTATCCTTTATCTTTATTAATGTGGTATATCACATTGATATGCAAATATTGAACCACAGTTGTAGCTCAGGATTAAATCCCACTTGACCATGGTGAATGATTCTTTTAATGTACTATTGGATTGAATTTGCTAGTATTTTGCTGAGATTTTTTGCATCCATGTTCATCAGCAATATTGGCCTGTAGTTGTCTTTTTTAGTGGAGTCTTTCTCGGTTTTGAGATCACAATAATGCTGGCCTCACTGAATGAATTTGGAAGTTTTCCTTCCATTTCTATTTTTTGGAAAAGTTTGAGAAGAAAAAATGTTTGGTAGAATTCTCCTGGGAAGCAATCTAGCCCTGGACTTCTGTTTGTTGGGAGATTTTTTCTTACTGATCCAATTTCTTTGCTGTTTATCAGTCTGTTCAACTTTTGTATTTCTTCCTGTTTCAGTTTTGGTAGTTTATATGTTTCTAAGAATTTATCCATTTCTTGCAGGTTTTCCAGTTTGTTGGCATATAATTTTTATAATATAATAATTGTTTGTATTTCTGTGGTTTTGGTTGTTATTTCTCTTCTCTCATTTGTGATTTTATTCACTTAAGTCCTTTCTCTTTTTGATAAGTCTGGCTAGAGGTCTGTCAGTTTTGTTGTTGTTGTTGTTGTTTTTCAAAGAACCAGCCCCTAATTTCATTGATTTGTTGTTGTTGTTGTTGTTTAGTTTATATATCATTTATTTCTGCTCTAATCTTTATTATTTCCCTTACTCTGCTGGCTTTAGGCTTTGTTTGTTCTTTTTCTAGCTCCTTTAGGTATAAGGTTAGTTGTTTATTTGAGATTTTTCTTGATTCTTGAGGTAGAATTGTATTGGTATATACTTACCTCTTATGACTACTATTGCTGCATCCCAAAAGTTTTGGATCTCATTTGTTTCCATGTATTTTTTTTATTTCTTCTTTGATTTCCCATTTGACCCATTCATTGTTTAGTAGTATGTTGTTTAGCTTCCATGTATTTGTGGTCTTTCCAATCTTTTTCTTGTGATTGACTTCAAGTTTCATAGCATTGTGGTCTGAAAATATGCATGGTATAGTCTTGATCTTTTTGTGCTTGTTGAGGCCTTATTTGTGACATAGTGTGCAATCTGTTCTGGAGAATGTCCCATGTGCATTTGAAAAGAATGTATTTTCTGCTTCAGGATGAAATGTTCTGAATATATCTATTAAGTCCATTTGGCCCAGTGTGTCATTCAAATCCAGTTTCCTTGTTGATTTTCTGCTTCAGTTATCTATCCATTGTTATAAGTGGGGTGTTAAAGTCTCCTACTATTACTGTATTATTATCAATGAGTTCCTTTATGTTTGTTATTGTTTCATATATTTGGGTACTTTCATGTTGGGGGCATAAATATTTACAATTGTTAGATTGTTTTGTGGGATAGTCCTCTTTATTATGATAGAGTGCCCCTCTTAATCTCTTGTTAAAGTCTTTGGTTTAAAATCTAGTTTGTCCAGTGTGCCTGGGTGGCTCAGTCAGTTGAGCATCCAACACTTGGTTTTGCACTGGCAGGAATGCAGGTTTGACCAAGGGCAGTTGTGCCTGAGTGCAGGGGTATGACCTCACACAGATGTACTCCAAAAAGAGTGAACAGTCTCCCTGTGCATCTTAGGAGTTCCTCAGATCACACAGTCTTCCCCAGGGTTGTTTGCCTGTCTCCTGTCCAGGAGCACTGCAGTGCCGTCAGGATTCTATCACAGCCAAACCCATTTAGACCTCTAAAACTCCAGTCTTTGAGCCTAACTGGTTGCAAAAATTCACAAAAATCAGCCCCTCTGTTTTCCCAGCCAATGGTTTTAGGGAAGTACTCTCCTTGTGTGTATCCCTGTGTGGTCCACTCTCTCGCCTTTCTCTACAACTAGGGCTCCCTCCCTTCTGCAGTACCTGCAGTCTGTTTCTTCCCCAAACCTTGTCTCCACACTTCCTACCTTCCTCAATGTGGCCTCTTCTCTCCCTCTAGTTGTGCAGTTTTTTCTGTCAGTCCTCAGGTCAATTTCTTGGGTATTCAGAATGACTTGACAGTTATCCAGTTGTGTTTGAGGGATGAGACTAGCCGAGGATCCTGCTACTGTGCCGCCATCTTAGCTCCTCAAAATAAATTTAATTACTTTTTTTTTAATGTTTATTTATTTGAGAGAGAGTATGCACATGAGCCAGGGAGGGCCAAAGAAAAATGGAGAGAGAGAATCCCAAGCAGACTCCATGCTGTCAGCACAGAGCCCAAAGCAGGGCTTGATCTCAACAAGTACAAAAAAATCAAGATCATACTGTGCATATATTTAGACCACAACACTGTGAAACTCGAAGTCAACCACAAGAAAAAATAACAAATACTTGGAGACTAAAGAACATCCTACTAAAGAATGAATGAGATAACCGAATAGTTAAAGAAGAAATTAAAAAGTACATGGCACGGGGCGCCTGGGTGGCGCAGTCGGTTAAGCGTCCGACTTCAGCCAGGTCACGATCTCGCCGTCCGTGAGTTCGAGCCCCGCGTCGGGCTCTGGGCTGATGGCTCAGAGCCTGGAGCCTGTTTCCGATTCTGTGTCTCCCTCTCTCTCTGCCCCTCCCCCGTTCATGCTCTGTCTCTCTCTGTTCCAAAAATAAATAAACGTTGAAAAAAAAAAATTAAAAAAAAAAAAAAAAAAGTACATGGCAACCATTGAAAATGATAACACTGCAGCCCGAAACCTCTGGGACTCAGCAAAGGTGGTCATAAGAGAAAAGTATATAGCAATCCAGGCCTTCCTAAAGAAAAAAGAAAGGTCTCAGATATACAACCTAACCTTACACCTTAAACAGTTGGAAAAAGAACAGTAAATAAAACCCCAAACCAGCAGAAGACAGGAAATAACAAAGATTAGAGCAGAAATCAATGCTATAAAAACCAAAAAAAAAAAAAAAAAACAAAAACAAAAAACAAACAAACAAAAAAACCAGAACAGATCAATGAAACCAGAAGCTGGTTCTTTGAAAGAATTAACAAAATTGAGAAACCACTAGCCACTTTGATCAAAAAGAAAAAGGAAAGGACCCAAATAAATCAAGAATGAAAGAGGAGAGATCACCACCAACACAGCAAAAATAATAATAAGAGAATATTATGAGAAATTATATGCCAATAAAATGAGAAATCTGGAAGAAAAGGACAAGTTCCTAGAAACATATAAACTACCAAAACTGAAACAGGAAGAAATGGAAAATTTGAACAGACCCATAACCAGTAAAGAAATCGAATTAGTAATCAAAAGTCTCCCAAAAAACAAGAGACCAGGACCAGATTGCTTTCCAGGAGAATTTTATCAAACATTTAAGGAAGAGTTAACATCTATTCTCTTGGAGCTGTCCCAAAAAATAGAAATGGAAGGAAAACTTCCAAACTCATTCTAAGAAGCAAGGATTACCTGGATTCCAAAACCAGACAAAGACCCCACTAAAAAGGAGAACTACATACCAATTTCCCTGATGAACATTGATGCAAAAATCCTCAACAAGATATTAGCCAACCGCATCCAACAATACATTAAAAAAATTATTCACCACAACCAAGTGGGATTTATACCTGGGATGTAGGGCTGGTTCAATATCCACAAAACAATCAATGTGATTCATCACAACAATAAGAGAAATGACAAGAACCACGTGTTCTTCTCAATAGATGCAGAGAAAGCATTTATCAAAATATAGCATCTTTTCTTGATAAAAACCCCTAAGAAAGTAGGAATAGGAAGATCATACCTTGAGATCATAAAAGCCATATATGAAAGACCCAATGCTAATATCATCCTCAATGGGGAAAAACTGGGAGCTTTCCCCCTAAGGTCAGGAACAAGACAGGGATGTCCACTCTCACCACTGTTATTCAACATAGCAATGGAAGTCTTAACCTCAGCAATCAGACAATACAAAGAAATAAAAGGCATCCAAATCGGCCAAAAGGAGGTCAAACTTTCACTCTTCACAGATGACATGATACTCTATATGGAAAACCCAAAAGATTCCACCAAAAAACTGCTAGAACTGATCCATGAATTCAACAAAGTTGCAGGATATAAAATCAATGCACAGAAATCAGTTGCATTCTGATACACCAAGAATGAAGCAACAGAAAGAGAAATCAAAGAATAGATCCCATTTACAATTGCACCAAAAACCATAAAATTCCTAGGAATAAATCTAATCAAAGAGGTGAAAAATCTATACACGATAACTGTAGAAAACTTATTAAAGAAATAGGAGAAGACAAGACACACAAAAAAATGGAAAAATATTCCATGTTCCTGAATGAGAACACATATTATTAAAACGTCAATATTACCCAAAGCAATCTACATATTCAATGCAATCCCTATCAAAATAACACCAGTACTCTTCACAGAGCTAGAACAAACAATCCTAAAATTTTTATGGAACCAGAAAACACCCCAAATAGCCAAAGCAATCTTGAAAAAGAAAACCAAAGCAGGAAGCATCACAATCCCAGACTTCAAGCTGTACTACAAAGTTGTAATCATCAAGACAGTATAGTACTGGCACAAAAACAGACACTCAGATCAATGGAACAGAATAGGAACCCAGAAAGGACCCACAAACGTATGGCCAACTGATCTTTGACAAGGCAGGAAAGAATATCCAATGGAATAAAGACCATCTCTTCAGCAAGTGGTGCTGGGAAAACTGGACAGCGACATGCAGCAGAAAAATGAACCTGGACCACTTTCTTACACCATATACAAAAACAAACTCAAAATGGATGAAAGACCTAAACGTAAGACAGGAAGCCATCAAAATCCTCGAGGAGAAAACAAGCAAAAACCTCCTTGACCTTGGCCACAGCAACTTCTTACTCAACACATCTCTGGAGGCAAGGGAAACAAAAGCAAAAATGAACTATTGGGACCTCACTGAAATAAAAAGCTTATTCCCAGCGAAGGAAACAATCAGCAAAACTAAAAGGCAACTGATGGAATGGGAGAAGATATTTGCAAACAACATATCATATAAAGGGTTAGTATCCAAAATCTATAAAGAAGTTCTCAAACTCAACACCCAAAAAACAAATAATCCAGTGAAGAAATGGGCAAAAGACATGAATAGACACTTCTCCAAACCAACACATGAAAAAATTCTCAACATCACTCATCATCAGGGAAATACAAATCAAAACCACAATGAGATACCACCTTACACCTGTCAGAATGGCTAACATTAACAACTCAGGCAACAACAGATGTTGGCGAGAATGAGGGGAAAGAGGATCTCTTTTGCACTGCTGGTAGGAATGCAAACTGGGGCAGCCACTCTGGAAAACAGTATGGAGTTTCCTCAAAAAACTAAAAACAGAACTACCCTACGACCCAGCAAGTGCACTACTAGGTATTTATCCAAGGGATACAGGTATGCTGTTTCGAAGGGGCACACATACCCCAATGTTTATAGCAGCACTATTGACAATAGCCGAAGTATGGAAAGAGCCCAAATGTCCATTGATGGATGAATGGATAAAGAAGATCTGGCATATATATATATATATATATACACACACACACACACACACACACACACACACACACACACAATGGAGTATTACTCAGCAATCAAAAAGAATGAAATCTTGCCATTTGCAACTACGTGGATGGAACTAGAGAGTATTACGCTAAGTGAAATTAGTCAGCCAGAGAAAGACAAGTATCATATGACTTCACTTATATGAGGACTTTAAGAGACAAAACAGATGAACATAAGGGAAGGAAAGCAAAAATAATATAAAAACAGGGTGGGGGACAAAACGTAAAAGACTCTTAAATATAGAGAACAAACAGGGTTACTGGAGGGCTTGTGGGAGGGAGGATGGGCTAAATGGGTAAGGGGCATTAAGGAATCTACTCCTGAAATCATTGTTGCACTATATGCTCACTAACTTGGATGTAAATTTAAAAAATAAATAAAATAAAAAACCTAATGGTCACCACAAATCAAAAACCAGTAACAGGTATGCAAAGAATAAAGAAAAAGAATCCAAGTATATCACTAAAGAAAGCCAACAAACCAAAAGAAGAAAGGATCAGAAAAAATCTGTAGAAACAACCACAAAGCAAGTGACAAAATGGCAATAAATCCATACCTATCAATAAGTACTTCGTGCTTTTTTAAGATTTTATTTTTAAGTAATCTCTACACACAACGTGGGGCTCAAACTCACCCCCAAGATCAAGAGTCTCATGCTCCACCAACTGAGCCAGGCAGACACCCAGATCAATAATTACTTTGAATGTAAATGGACTGAATGCTCCAATCAAAAGACATAGGGTGTCCAAACAGATTAAAAAATAAGACTATCTATGTGCTGTCTACAAGAGACTCATTTCATTTCACATAGAAAGTCACCTGCAGATTGAAAGTAAGGGGGATGGAGAAACATTTATCATGCAAATGGATGTCAAAAGAAGCCTGGAATCAATACTTATATCAGACAAAATAGACTTTAAAACAAAGACAAGAGACAAAGAAGGACACTATATAATAATAAAGGGGACAATCCAGCACAAAGATCTAAAAATTGTAAATATTTACGCCCCTAACATGAAAGCACCCAATACATAAAACAGTTAATAACAAACATAAAGGAATTAATCAATAGTAATATAACAGTAGGGGACTATAACACCAAACTTACATCAAAAGACAGACTATTCAAACAGAAAATCAACAAGGAAATAGTGGCTTTGAATGACACACTGGACCAGATGGATTTAACAGACATTCAGGGTATTCCAGCCTAAAACAACAGAATACACATTCTTTTCAAGTAAACATGGAACATTCTCCAGAATAGGTCACATATTAGGCCACAAAACTAGCCTCAATAAATTCAAAAAAACTGAAGTCATACCATACATCTTTTCTGACGACAACACTATGAAACTAGAAATCAACCACAAGAAAAAAATCTGAAAAGAGCACAAATACATGGAGATTAAAAATCATGCCACTAAACAAAGAATGGGTCAACCAGGAAATCAAAGAATAAATGTATATGGAAACAAATGAAAATGAAAACACAATGATCCAAAACCTTTGTGATGCAGCAAAACTGGTTCTAAAAGGGAAGTTTACAGCAATACTGGTCTACATCAAGAAGCAAGAAAAATCTCAAATACACAACCTAAACTTACACCTAATAGAGCTAGAAAAAGAAGAACAAATAAAACCCTAAACTAGCAAAAGGAAGGAAATAATAAATATTAGAGTAGAAATAAATGACACAGAAACTAAAAAAATAATAGAACAGATCAATGAAACTAGGAGCTGGTTCTCTGAAAAGATCAACAAAATAGGTAAACCTCTAGCCAGACTCATTAAAAAGAGAGAGAGAGAGAACCCAAATAAAATCACTAATGACAGCGGAGAAATAACAACCAACATTACAGAACTACAAACAATTGTAACAGATTATTATGAAAACTGAATGCCAACAAATTGGACAACCTAGAAGAAATGGATAAACTCCTAGAAACACACAACCTACCAAAACTAAAGCAGGAAGAAATAGGGGCACCTAGCTAGCTTAGTCAGAAGACAATTATGACTCTTGATCTCGGGGTTGTGAGTTCAAGCCCCATGTTGGATGTAGACATTACCAAAAAGAAATGAATAAATAAGCTTTTTTTTTAAAAAGCAGGAAGAAGTAGAAAATTTGAACAGATCAATTACCAGCAGTGAAATTGAATTGTAAAAAAAAAAAACTCCCCAAAACCAAAACTCCAGGACCAGACGGTTTCATGGGCAAATTCTACAATATACTTAAGGAAGAGTTAATACCTATTCTTTTCAAACTATTCCAAAAAATAAAAGAAGAAGGAAAACTTCCAAATTCATTCTATGAGGCCAGTATCACACTGATACTAAAAACAGATAAAGACACCACAAAAACAGTGAATTACAAGCCAATATCTCTCATGAATATAGATGAAAATATCCTCAATAAAACAGTAGCAAACTGAATGCAACAATACATTAAAAAATCATACACCACAATCAAGCAGGATTTATTCCTGGGAATCAAAGGTGTTTCAAAATTCATCAAACAATCAATGTGATATGTCACATCAATAAGAGAAAGGACAAAAATCATATGATCATTTCAATAGATGCATAAAAAATATTCCACAAAGTACAGCATCAATTCATGATAAAAACTCTCGGCAAAGCAGGTCTAGAGGGAACATACCTCAACATAATAAAGGCCTTATATGAAAAACTCACATCCAACATCATACTCAGTGGTGAAAAACTGAGAGCTTTTTCCCTAAGGTGAAGAGCAAGATGTCCACTCTCGCCACTTTTATTCAACATAATACTGAAAGTCCTAACCGCAGCAATTAGACAACACAAAGAAATAAAAAGGCATCCAAATCAGTAAAGAAAAAGTAAAACTGTTACTATTTGCAGATGACATGTTACTACATATAGAAAAACCCTAAAGACTCCACCAAAAAACTACTAGAACTCATAAATGAATTCAGTGAAGTCACAGGGTACAATATCCATCTACAGAAATCTGTTGTTTCCTGTATACTATTAATAAAGTGGCAGAAAGAGAAATTAAGAAAACAATCCCATTCACAATTGCACCAAAACAATAAAATATGTAGGAATAAACCTAACCAAAGTGATGAAAGGCCAGTGCTCTGAAAACTATAAAATGCTGATAAAAGATATTGAAGATGACACAAAGAAATGGAAAGACATTCCATTCTCATGGGTTGAAAGAACAAATATTGTTAAAATGTCTATACTACCTGAAGCAATCTACACATTTAATACAATCCCTATCAAAATGCCAAAGCATTTTTCACAGAACTAGAGCAAACAATCCTAAAATTTGTATGGAAACACAAAACACCCTGAATAGCCAAAGCAATCTTGAAAAAGAAAAACAAAACTGGAGGTATCACAATTCCAGACTTCAAGTTATATTATAAAGCAGTAGTAATTAAAACAGTATACTTCTGGCATAAAAATAGACACATAGATCAATAGAACAGAACAGAAAACCCAGAAATAAACCCACAGCTATATGGTCAATTAATCTTCGACAAGGGAGTAAAGAATATCCAATGGGAAAAAGACAGTCTCTTCAATAAATGGTGTTGGGAAAACTGGACAGCAACATTCAAAAGAATGAAACTGGACCACTTTCTTATACCATACATAGAAATCAATTCAAAATGGATTAATGACCCAAATGTAATACCTGAAACTATAAACATCCTGGAAGAGAACCCAGGCAGTAATTTCTCTGACAATCAGCCAAAGCAACATTTTTCTAGATATGTCTCCTGAGGCAAAGGAAATAAAAGCAAATTATTGGGACTTCATCAAAATAGAAAGCTTCTGCACAATGAATGAAACAATCAATAAAACTAAACTCCAATCTACTGAATGGAAGAAGATATCTGGAAATGACATAATCAATAAAGGATTAGTATTCAAAATATATAAAGAACTTATACAACTCAACACTCAAAAAATAAATAATCCAATTTAAAAATGGGTAGAAGATAGGAACAGATATTTCTCCAAAAGACATACAGATAGCAAACAGACACATGAAAAGATGCTGAGACATCACTCATCATCAGTGAAAGGCATACCCAACTACAATGAGATATCACCTCACACCTGTCAAAATGGCTAAAATCAACAACACAAGAAATGATAAGTGTTGGCAAGGATGTGAAGAAAGGGGAACCCTTGTGCACTGCTGATGGGAATGCAAACTCATACAGTCACTCTGAAAACAGTATGGAGGTTCCTAAAAAAGTTAAAAGTAGAATTACCCTATGATCCAGCAATTGCACTACTGGGTATTTACCCAAAGAATACACTAAGTCAAAGGGATACATGTACTCTTGTGTTTATTGCAGCATTATTTACAATAGCCAAACTACTATAGGAGCAGCTCAAATGTCCATTAATGGATAAATGGATAAAGATATGGTATACATACATACATTCATACATACATACATACAGTGGAATATTAATCATCCATAAAAAAGAACAAAATCTTGCCATTTGCAATGACAGGGATGGAGCTAGAGTGTATAATGCTAAGTGAAATAGAGAAAGACAAATACCATATGATTTCACTCATATATGGAATTTGAGAAACAAAACAAATGAACAAAGAGGAGAAAAAGAGAGAGACAAACCAAGAAACAAACTCTTAAAAATAGAGAATAAACTGATGGTTACCACTGGGGAGGTGGACGGGGGGATGGGTGAAATAGGTGATGGGGATTAAGGAAGGCACTTGTGATGAACACTGGGTGATGTATGCAATTGTTGAATCACTATATTGCACACCTGAAACTAACAGAACACTGTGTGTTAACCATACTGGAATTAAAATAAAAATAAATAAATTACTAACATTAAAAAAAAAGCTACAGTATTCAAAAGAGTGGAGTAGTGGCATAAAGATACACACATAGGCCAGTGGAATAGAATTGAGAGCCCAGGTCTAAATATTCACAACAGTGGTTAACTGATTTTAACCAGTTTCAATGGAAACTGACAATAGTTTCTTAATTATGATACCAAAAGCATAGGCAATGAAAGGAAAAAAATACATTGTGGAACTTCATTGAAATTTAAAACTTTGGTGCAGAAAAGAACACTATCAAGGATTCAAAAGAACCCAAAGAATAAAATAAAATATTTACAAATAATATATCTGATAAGTGTTTAATATCTAGAATACATAAAGAACTCTTACAACTCAACAACAAAAAGATCAACAACCCAATTTAAAAATGGGCAAAAGACTTGAAAAAACATTTCTCCAAAGAAGACACACAAATAACTAATAAGCACATGAAAAGATGCTCAATATCATACGTCATTAGGGAAATGCAAATCAAATCCACAATGAGATACCACTTCACAACAATTAAGAGAGCTATAATTTTAAAAAACAGTATTGATAAGCATATGTAGAACATAGCACTTGTACATTGCTTATGGGAATGTAAAATGGTGCAGCTGCTGTGAAAACAGTATGGCAAGTTTCTAAAAAAATGAAATATAGATTTACCATATGACTGAGCAATTACATTCCTAGGTAGATACCCAAAAGAACTGAAAGAGACTCAAACAGAAACTTATATACCTATATTCATAGAGTAGTATTCATAATAGCCAAAATATGGAAGCAACCCAAATGTCTACCAACATATAAACAGATAAACAAAAATGTGGTGTGTGTGTATGTATATACATATATATATATATATATATATATATGGAAATATTATTCCTCAATAAAAAAGAATGGCATTCTGATACTTGCTACCACATGGATGAACATCACAATATTATGCTAAGTGAAAGAACATTTTAAAAAAAGAATATTAAAGATCACATCATGTATGATTCCATTTATTTCAAATACCCAGAATATTTAAATCCACAGAGAAGGAAAGCAGATTAGTGGTTGCCAGGGGCGGAGAAAGAGAGGAATTGAAAGTGACTGCTTAATTGTTCAGAGATTTTCTTTGGGGATGATGAAGATGTTTTTGAATTAAATAGAGGTGGTACCTGACTGTTAATATACTGTAAGTACCACTGAATTATATACTTTAAAATGGTTAATCCTATGTTATATGAACATTACCTCAATAAAAAAGAATATATTACATTTGCAATATAAAACTAAATAAAAGAACTTTAAAAAAGATATACTGAATTAGATTTGGAGCTGTCAGTATGAATTCATGTTTAACTTTATATAGAGCTGGTTACATAAATAAATATTCACAGATATATGTATGTACATGAGCTGGTATCATTCATATATGTCCTTTCTTTGTCACTTGAGAGAACCTAGATGCAATGATACAGCAATAAGCAACAATCACACCTAGTGCCTACCTCCTGGTTTCTAATACCATTTTCCAATAAAAGGTCTCAGAGCTCCTTGGAGACCTGGCTAATTTTAGGACTGAGGCAGGAAATATAAAATGAGCCTGGAGCATCTTATAGTTCCAGAGTAAGGAAGTGACACACACGCACACAGTAATAGGGGGATGTCAAAGAGGCATAGGAGCCAACTGCAAGAGCTCTCAACGGCCAAAGCAGGAACAAATTGAGCAAAGATCTAAACAGAGTAGCACAGGTTTCCCCTGCTGTCCAAAAGTAGAACGTTGCCATGAAACCTTTTTTGTAAGCCAAAATGGTGTAAAGTGAAGAAGCAAATACCATTAATTATGCAGAAAAAATCTTGAGAGTTCTCAGACCCAAAAAATAACTTCTCTTCAGCTTTTCTGATATCTTAGGGCACACCTTGCTAACGAATGCACAAAATAAATAGAGCTAAAGCACAGATGCTCACAGACAGAATTCAAAGCTACAGTACCCTGATGCTGAAATGCTGAGTGTAGTTTCTGGGAAGGACTTGACAGTGTTACTCTCCCTGCTCAGGGTGCCCACTGCCTCTATAGCAGCTTGCTGAAAAACAAATGCTGAATGCTATTTTTGCTTTTTGCCTTTTTGTGTAAATATGAAAATCCTCTTTGGATTTCTTTCAGTTAGCAGAAAAGGTACTGATGTAGGTCTCTTGTAAAAATGAAGTAATGTAATGTCAACTTCCAAAAAGTGGGGAATACTTAGATTATAACTCAGAACATAAAATAAATATCCTTGAGCCTATACTGAGTTTAATAAATTGAATACAGGAATAAATTAATGAGGGAGAAGAGACAGATCCCCTTTGCAGGAGAATTCCAAATAATTTATGCATATACTCTACCCTCAAGGAATAGGAGCATAACTCCTCCCTCCCTAAGTGTGAGCTGCACATAGTAAATTCTTCCAAAGAGAATAGTATGAAAAGGTGGAAAAGGGCAGGGGGAGTAACTTTATAATGGAAAAACCTGACAGACACTACCATCCAATGCAGGTCAACACCAAAAGTGATAAGTCACAGTGATAGTATATATTCTTGATATGATAGATAATAATGGCACTTTACCTCTGTGGACTTTCTCCTAAAAACCCAGAACAAATCTAATCATGAGAAAAACATAAGGCAAATCTCAAATGAGGGACAGTCTACAACATACCTGACAGTACTTTTCAAAACTGTCAAGGCCATTGAAAACAAGAAAAGTCTGAAAAATTGTCATAAACAAGAGGAACATAGGGGACATGACAACCCAATGTAATGTGGGGTCTGGGATGGAATCTTAGAACAGAAAAAGAACATTAGGTAAAAAGTAATGAAATCTGAAAGCATATGAACTTTAGTTAATAATAATGGATCAAGGGGGCACCTGGGTGACTCTATGCGTTGAGCATCTTGATTTTGGCTCAGGTCATGGTCTCATGGTTCATCAGTTGGAGCCCCACATTGGACTCTGCACTGACAGTGAAGAACCTGCTTGGGATTCTCTCTCTCCCCTCTCTCTGCCCCTCCAGCACATATGCACTCTCTCTCTCAAAATAATAAATAAATGTTAATAATAATAATGAACCAATATGGGTTCATTGATGGTGACAAATATACCACATTATTGCATAATGTTAATAATAAGGGAGAATGGATGTGGGGTAAAGGAGAAGTCTCTGAACTATCTTCAGAATCTTCCTATAAACCTAAAACTGTTCTAAGAAATTAAATATATGGGTATTAAGGACAATTTTTAATGCAGGTGGAAAGCACACTGGACCTACAGATCTGAGTCCCAAACCTGGCTTCATCCATTATTTTCCTTCATGATCTTTCAGCAAGTCTCTTTAAATCTCTACACATAGGTTTACTCACCTTATATTTCACAGACTGAAAAACCTGAAGTCTCTTCAACATCTAAAGTTCTATGAATCCATGATTCTATTACTTCACTAATCCACTTATATCTGAAAAGAGCAGATGGAAAAATGAAGAAGCATTCAAATTAATTCTTGATGCTTAATAAAATCTTAAGTTCACTAAGATGAGAATAATTTTTAATTTCAATAATTTTAACATTTAGCATTAAATAATTCAAATGTTGTCACACAGAACTTAAGAAACTGCCCAAAAGTGAAGGCAGAACTCAAAAACTAAAGGCAGTGAAAACTTCTTATAAATTACCTATGACACAGAACTGATTTTATTTGAACTTATATCATTTCTCATTGATGTACCATTTTTTACATAGAAAGTATATGATTTTTTCATAGTGTTTTGAAAACCTATAATGTGGTGTTATTTTAATCTCCTGATGTTAAAATTATTTGATGACACTTCATTAATATTTGTATTAATTAATTGGCCCTAATTTTTCTAAAATAAACCTACTTTTTTTTTTTAAGCTTAGCATCTCACCAATAATATGTTAACTTTGTAAATGTAAAGTTTATGTGAGAGCAACAATCAAATTTGGGACAAAAGTATTCTCCATCGTTATTACATACTTGTAAACATACCATAACCATCAGAAAAGTTTAAGGGGAAACATTTATCTAGCGTATCTATGCAAAATTAAATTTAAAAAATTTTAATAGCAACTAAATAATTTATAAAAGTTCATTCTCAGGTCAGCTATCTGTGATAGGGTTTGATCTTATGAGATACTCATAGGGTGTATATTAGATTAAAATGTCTGATTTCTTATTCACTCTGACAGTAATGTAATCTAAAACAAGACTCAGAGGCTTACTTTGGCCTGAAAGGTCAAGGATACGATAACACTATAATGTGAAAAGTACAATAATATTTACCAGGGTTGTGAAAGGTAGGCACAAAATGTCTCCCTCATATTTTAAGTTGCCGTATCAAATAAAGAAAAATAAGAAAGTAACCAGTAGCTAACTGCACATAATTATAACAATCCTTCTACTACTAAAAATTTTTAGCATAGAAAAAGCATCATAAATAACACTATAGCAAATACCCTCGGGGCAGGGAGGGGGGAAGGAAACATTATCATATTCTATTATTTAGCATGTGATCAAAAAAATTACCTTTCTTGGGGTCCCTGGGTGGCTCAGTCCGTTAAGCATCTAACCCTTGATTTTGGCTCAGGTCAGATTTCACCGTTTATGAAATGGAGCACCACATCAGGCTCAGCACAGAGAGTACAGAGCCTGCTTGTGATTCTCTCTCTCTCCTCTCTTTCTGCCCCTCCCCTGCTTGCACTCTCCTTCTCTCTCAAAATGAATAAATAAACATTTTTTAATTACTTTTCTCTACCTTCCAAAAAAAATAAAACCAAAAGCTCAAAGTACCACTCACCTATCTGAATAAAAGTTTTAAAACTGTCATATTATCTTAAAAAAATTTTTTTTAATGTTTACTCATTTTTGAGAGAGAGAGAGACACACAGAGCACACATGGGGGAGGGGCAGAGAGAGAGAGGGAGACACAGAATCTGAAACAGGCTCCAGGCTCTGAGCTGTCAGCACAGAACCCTACGTAGGGCTCAAATTCATGAACCATGGGATCATGACCTGAGCCAAAGTTGGATGCTTAACCAACTGAGCCACCCAGGCACCCTTCTCATCATATTTTCTTAGATTAAAAGCTTTTGGGAGGAAAAGGGCACTTGGGTGGCCGGTCACTTGAGCCTCCAACTCTTGGTTTCAGCTCAGGTCATGATCCCAGGGTCGTGGGATACAGCCCTGTCTTGGTCTCTGTGCTGAGCGTGTTGCCCACTTAAATGCTTACGATCCTCTCTCTTTCTGCCCCTCCCTCCTCTCTCTCTCTCTCTCTTCCCCCAGCTTGTGCACATGCACATGTTCTGTCTCTCTCTGTCTCTCAAAAAAAAAAATGCTTTGGGGCGCCTGGGTGGCGCAGTCGGTTGGGCGTCCGACTTTAGCCAGGTCACGACCTCGCGGTCTGTGAGTTCGAGCCCCGCGTCGGGCTCTGGGCTGATGGCTCAGAGCCTGGAGCCTGTTTCTGATTCTGTGTCTCCCTCTCTCTCTGCCCCTCCCCCATTCATGCTCTGTCTCTCTCTGTCCCAAAAATAAATAAACGTTGAAAAAAAAAAATTAAAAAAAAAAAAAGCTTTTAGGGGGTAAGTACTGCATTGTGTTTTTTTTTTTCTCTACACTTCTACAGTCTACATTTAAAATACTGTTTTTGCTAGAGTTTTACTTGACAAACTAATTTTGTTTAGTATCTTCCAAAGGGTAAACACTTTTAAGTTTCATTAATATGCTCATGGCAACATCAAAATTTAAGAAAATCTTTTTATCATCAAAAAGGCTTTCTGGTAATCCTTGTTTTGTTAGATTTGCAAATGTTTCTTTGTATTATTTGGTCTTATATCTCCTGCCTGCCATTTCCTTTAGTTTTAGTCTTCAAAATATGGAAAGAAATAAATGTATGTATATATTAAAATTTTAAGTATTCATATCCTTAATCTACTAAAGTAAACTTTTGTCATCACTGTATCTTAATAGTATTTTACATAGAAAAAATAGGAGAACAGTAATATCTGACATCCTTTGAATGTACTTTGAACTGTGCTGGCTTAGTGTCAGTTACTGACTACCTGAGTTGGAGAACCCCTGCTCATATCAGTAACAATGGCCAAAGTGATACAGTACCTTTACATCAAAAACTCGTCACAGGAATCCCACCACCTTTATTGACAGAAAGGATGATTGCACAGAGAGATGATGTCTTCGATAGAGGGTTGTGTTTGGTGAAAAGAAAAAAAATTCTAAATGTAACTAAGTAGTAAATTCAAAAGCCCTTCCTTTCAAGGGAAATTTAAAATTATGTTTTCTACTTTCAGAATCCTTTTATCATTACAAAAGTTATTCTTTTCTGGTTCAAATTTTGCTTACCTCCTTTTAAAACTTATTCCTGAAAACATTAGCCCAGATGACCTAATTTCAGATGGCTTATTTACCTGTTCGTGGATTTATATGCCACCTGCTTTTGCTTTTTCTACAGATGCAGAGTCAACCTCTGGGGCGAAATTCCACTTTTCTCTTTCTGCCACACAAGTGGTAAATAACATTACCCAATAAATTTTAGCATTTCCCCAAATGTGTAGGATACAAAAAATGTATTCATTCGTGTGAGATATAAAAATGTACACTCACACTTCTGAAATCAACAGCCAGCCATTTCACACTTGGGCCAAAGGCAAACAAACATAATTCTCACTGGCAGCTGGACAACATTCCAAGCTGCCACCACATTAATTAACTCACCTCAATCAGATTCCACTTCAACTTGCACAGCTTGCTGCCAAGACGCCTAGCAATAAATTGTTAGGTGAAATACTGAACAAGGTAGGGAAATACCATATGGTATGTTATAGATGGTGGGATATTCTTGTTTAACACTGGTAGCAGGATTTTCTGTTTACCTTTTATTGTTCTCTTGTGATTTAAGAAAAATGAATACACATTCTTGTTGATAAATGATTTTCTTGTCTTACTGTGATATGAATGTGACAGTAACAAGATAACAAAATCCTTTTGTCCACAAGCTTCTATAGTTGATATTCCCTAAATTCCAAGGCAACAGCTTACTTAGCAAGTACTAGGAACTTACCAATGGCAAATTATTAGTATTAAATTTGGGGGGAATGTCAAGGAACAAAGAACTCAAATTTCTCTCTTTCATTGAGGCTTATTGAGAATTTACAAATAGACACAAACTATTTATAGTTGAAAAAATTCTAAACTGGGAGTCAAAGGATTTGAGTCCAGTTCCTGCCTCTGACTGGTTATGTCAGTTTGGCCAAATCACTTGACTTTTCTGATATTATTTCCTCACCTGTAATATGAAGCAATGCGATGAGATTAGTGGTTCCCAAACCTTAATGCACAAATCAATTTAGGGAGTTAGTTAACAATGCATATTCTTGGATGCCACCCAGGGGATTGAAATTGATTAGCTCTGGGGCACCTGGGTGGCTCAGTAGGTTAAGTGTCGGACTTCAGCTCAGGTCATGATCTCAGTGTGAGTTCAAGCCCTGCATCAGTTTCCGTGATGACAGCTCAGAGCCTGGAGCCTGCTTCGGGTCCTGGGTCTCCCTTTCTCTCTGCTCCTCCCCAGCTTGCATCCTGTCTTTCTCTCTCTCAAAAATAAATAAACATTAAAAAAAAAAGAAATTGATTAGCTTTGATATGTAGCCCAAGAGTCTACATTTGTAATGAGGCAAGAAATTCTTCTGCAGATAGATGACCCACATTTTGAGAAATACTAGACTACATAATATCTAAGATCCCCTTACTTCTGACGGTGTGTTATTTTACTTACCTTACCAGTCCATTGCTTCTATACCTCATGGTATGATTTTGGAAGAAGTTTAATTGGGAGTGTTGGTTCAAGACTTAATCTGCATTAGGATGTTTGAATGCCTAGTTAAAAAGACTGGAAAGACAAGAGTATGACTACTTAAAGTCATGTAAGCATTGTCTGGGTTTTTAGGATGGGTGATAGGGGTAATAGCTGACTGGGTGCTCCCCCTAAAAACCTGCCTGTATATATAGACTCCAAATCTAGACAAAGAAAAACAATAACAGCCATCCTGCAGATCAGCTTTATTCCTAGTCTTTATCACTCAGCCAGCAGATGTCTTTCTGTGTTCTAAGGGTATTATAAATGCTCACTTAATTTATTTTGTTTCTTGTGCATTCTCCTATTTTAAATGCTAGAAATCAGAAAAAAATTTCATACTTGTTTGTTAAGACTATACAAGTCTGGGAACTTCTAGAAATCTCTTTCTCCCTAGCTCCTAGGACATGACTTGATAAGGAAAGTAAAACGCTCTTATGAGAATACACTTTGATTTTATTTCAAATAGGTGCTTATGGATTTATACTAAGTCATGTATCTCCTTCCATCCAATCCCTCTGATAGCCAGCAGACAGCTATCCCATAAGGCATCTGTTTGGGGATAGCCTTAAATTAGGAAAAAAGCAACCTTAACTGGTCCACATATATTGGTAGGCAACACAAACCTTTCTCGTCATGTTATAAGCTCAACGGACTTGAAGTCTCAAAAGCAAACTTCATTACATCACTACTTAAAACTGAAATCACCTTTGTTCTTAGTTTCTATCAATGGAGAACCTAAAAAAGCAATGCAGTATTTGCTTTATTTTCAATCTGTTCAAAAGAAACTTGATTCTCTTAGATTTAATCAGTTCCTTCCAACCTACTCTCATCACTACAAAAATACCCAAATTCTAATAATGTTCCTTAGGGGATGCGTGCATGATCTCTTATTGATCTTTGTGTTCTTCTCAGCAACTAAAATCAGTCTCTTTACTTAGTAGATGCTCAATAAAGGAATGTTAAATTAAAGATACTTTGGCAGAGAAGGAAGTATTGAATCTTGCTGCAGACTTCTTTGTTCCCTGCAGGTGGTGCTGGGAGACAGGTTCTTTGTTTATTTACCTTTTCATAATGATATGGGCTGGTAAAGGTGTTCCCAGTACCTGGTTTAAAGCGGTTGTGATTACATTTCTTCCTCCCCTTCGCTCCAGTTACCGAGTCACAGAAGAGAGCCAAAACACTGAAAAAGATGATGCAAGTGAAGAGAGACACTAAGGTAATTGGCGGTGTCTCCCAGGCACGCCAGTGGAAAGATTCTGTAGGACTTTAGGAGAAAGAGGCTTTGTACATTTCTACTTTCTGAAAGAGAACATATAGTCAGAATGATTATTCTGCAGTACTGAGCATTCCCCCACATCTACTGTATTAACTCTGGTACTATAATTGTCATCCCTGTCCTTCTGGTATTTCTCACCATGGTTAGATATGACTGGTTGCTGGCATTTAGGACTTCAACCTTTAAGACTTTCTACCTACCCCACAACCTGTCCACCATGCCTCTCAGTCAGAGGTAGCTGCTCTCCCTCTGTGATCCTCCAGTTTAAAGAATGTATCACTTATCTTTTAATATCTGAATCTCCCACTTAATTGAGAGCTGCTTTAGGGTAGGATTATGTCATTATCATCTTTGCATCACTATCTCTTACTTGATGCTTGGAAGGTAGCAGATACCAAATAAATTGAATGAATAAAGCAATCAATCAATAAATAACTGCCAGCCACATAACTTACTATTGCCTGGAACTAAGTGTAAATTTCTCTTCAATCATTCCTGCCTGGAACTTTCTGAAGCCAAAATTAGAGATCTGTGACTATAGACGTAAATAAGGAAGCTGGTATGTTTTGAGATAATACGATTCTCCAAAACCCACATGTCTAGCAATATCTCTCCCACTTTCCCCCATGTGAATATTTCACAACTACCAGATTGGTCTGTTCACTTTCTCCGATATACCTTATGTTTTCCCATGCCATCCCTCTATTTTCCTCCCAGTCTGTTTTAATCAGTAATTCTCACAGAGGTTCTCAGGGGGTTCATGACATCAACACTATGTTCATAATAACACTGATATGTTATTTGCCTTTCACTCTCATTCTCTTGCAAGCGTACAGTGGAATTTTCCAGAGGCTATATGATGTGTAATATCACAAAGAAGCAGATATGAGAATCCAACTGTCTTCTATTAAGTCATATACTAAAATGTTAAATGTAAAACAATAAACAGTTTCCTCACTAACTGGTTTCATTTTGGGAAAATATAATGATTTTTCATAAGAATATATTATTTTTGTTAACATGTAATTTATTTTAAAATAAATTAATAGATACTTATTGATTTTCTTTTTTTTTTTTTTAATTTTTTTTTTCAACGTTTATTTATTTTTGGGACAGAGAGAGACAGAGCATGAACGGGGGAGGGGCAGAGAGAGAGGGAGACACAGAATCGGAAACAGGCTCCAGGTTCTGAGCCATCAGCCCAGAGCCCGACGCGGGGCTCGAACTCACGGACCGCGAGATCGTGACCTGGCTGAAGTCGGACGCTTAACCGACTGCGCCACCCAGGCGCCCCTTGATTTTCTTGATTTGAATTTAATATGATAAGTACAAAGAGATATAACCCATATAAGCAAAAACTCTTTGCGGTCCTAAATGCTTTTGGAGAGTATTTTAAAAGAGGCCTAAGTCCAAAGAATTTGACAATGCTGATCTAAATCTTCCATATCCTATAAAATCCAAATCAAAGCCTTCCTCCTTGATAAGCTATTTGACCATTGCAACTAGAGAGAATCTCCTCTGCCTAGTCTGAACACCTAGGACACGTACACACTTAGGGTTCTTTTGCACAATTCACCTAGCACAGAGCTTGTGCCCAAAAGGAATTAATATTGCTATACTGATTAAGAATGATAATTAAAGACTTTTGTGTTTGATGGTGAATCATAAACAACCCTTTTCCAGTCTCTGATGTTTGTCTCTCCAGCCTCCAAGGAAAAAAGGATTTTCTTGAATTTTCAATCTACCCTTTTCACTGAAGATAATAATAAAGTTACATATATATAAACATCGGTTATGTATTTTTATTACAACCTAATCAATATTCATTGAAAAAGGATGAAACATAAGTTAGAAATTAAATTTATCTTCAATGTCATCAACTGAGGTAACAACTGTTAATATTCTACTCTACATGTTTTTTCACTAAATTAAGTTATACTAAAAATACTACTACCATTTTTCTATCTTCTAAGATTTTTTTTGTTTCTTGCATTTACCATCATATGGTATCATACAGGGAGATTTATAGAAGTTGGTAATGTTCATTTTAGTAATTGGGTGGTAGACATAGGTATTCATTTTTCTTTAAATAGTTTAAATCTCTTTTATATGCAGAATAGCTTTATCATAAATGAGTTTTCATAAGAAATGAATTTTTAAATAATAGCTGATGAACATTTTTCTATGTCATTAAGTATTTGTTACCTTACTTAACTCTGTAATAGTCAATTATCTAATATATCTTCTAGGATTTATTTAACCCATGTTTAACCCTACTGTTAAGTATTTAAGTTATTCTAATTTTCAAAACTACAAATAATGCTTGGATTTCCTTCTTGTATATACATTTTGCAGACATCTCTGGTGATTTCTCCAGAATAATTTAGAATTACAAGGCCAGGAGATATAAACAATTTTAAGACACTGAATCCAAAAATGTGATTGTCTGCTTTCTCACTAGAAGAATAACAAAACTATGATTTAGGAGAAAAGGAAAAGAGTTTGAGTGGTAACAGAAAGCTGGAAAGGCACAAAGAAGAAGTAAAATGTATAGAAAAAAATTGTTGCCAAAGAAGAGAGAAGAGAAGGGAATAAAAGTGGAAGCATGAATAGAGCCGTGGAGTGCCTGCAAGTGGACTAAACAAGCCATACTGGAGAGAAAGGGTCTTAGAGTCAGGCAGATGAAGATTTCAAAGTCATCCATTAATTATCTATGTGACCTTAGGCAAGTTACATAACTTCTTGAAGCTCCCATTTTCTTATCTGCAAATGGGAAAAGCAAAGACCTTGGCAAATAGTAGGCACATAATAAATGTCTGTTTCCTTTTAAGGAAATGGAATAAAAAGTGGGAAGAGGCAGAGGAGTTGATAAAAGGGAAATGAAAAACTACTTTTGTATAAAGTTCTGATGTAACATTAATGATGAAATAGAGAAATGAAAGCAACCAAAGCCACAGATAAGTGTGTGACTTGAGAGGAATGACAGTTTGCTTACAAGAGGAGAAAAGTGAATTAATATGTGATTTAAAAAAATGCCAGATCTTAAAAAATCGAATATTGACTCAAAATATTTGCCAGTTTCTTTTGTCTATGTATTGCTGCTTAATAAAATCCTTGCTATGGTTTGAAGAAAAGACATATAGGAAAGATGCTGATGAATAAAAAGAAGACGATGATTTTGAATATATTCATTAAACCATTTTAAAAATTGGAAACAAATTGGAAATTGGAAGCAAACCAGTTTCCATACTCATTGTTTTGTCTGACCTTGAGCCCTTAAAGGCCCGCACTTTACATCTGTGCCCCACCATGCATGCACACATGCACAAACTTTATCTTTTCTATCAAGCAAAGAAGCAGATTTGACCACTCTGCTTTCTGTTACTTAACTTCTGGTCTTTGTTTTCTTTTCCACAAACTAAAGATAATGTTAGGAGTTAAGAATCTCCTCTTTCTTGAATTTCTCTAGCTGGACTAGAAATCTTGAGAAAACAGGTTGTCTTTTTCTCATGAAATTTTTTGGCACTTCATGCTTCTAACTGTTCCAAGAACATCTTAAGACATTTTATTTGGCTTTTTTACTTGAGAATCTAAGTAGAACCTGCCTGCCCAGAGGTACATGCACATCACTAAAAATTTAATATGACTAAAAGAGAAAGTGAATCAAATCCTTTTTTTCAATTGAAGTATAATTGACACGCAATATCCTATTAGTGTCAGGTGTACATCATAGTGATTCGATATTTCTACACATTACAGAATGATCCCCACAGTGAGTCTAGTTACCATCTGTTATCATATAAAAGTTACTACAATATTATTGACTATATTCCCTATGCTTTATGTCATTTCAATGAGTTTTATTTTAATTAAGGGGAAAGACTTGAATCCGTTTTTATCTACTCTGAAATAATGCATTTCTATTGTTTAGAATTGCTAACTTAGTTTCAGATTGGTGGAACTCTCACCTCTATGTGTGGTAGAATATTCACTGCAGTTTCCTTATTTGACTGCTTTGGAGAAGACTGCTACAGATAAGGGTGACAGTGACTTTTCACACAGCAAAATTGCTTAGGCACAAACCAAGCAACATTAAAATGTCATACAGCAGGGGTGCCTGGGTAGCTCAGTCAGTTAGTTAGCGTCAGACTCTTGGTTTAGGCTCGGGTCATCAGCTCATGGTTTGTGAGTTTGAGCCCTCCCGTCAGGCTCTGTGCTTGGGATTCTCCGCCCCCCCCCCCCCTCCCTTCCCCGGCTCCCTCTCTTGCTGTCTCTCTCTCTCTCTCCCTCAAAATAAGCAAATAAACTTTTTTAAAAAATAAAGTGTTGTATAGCAAACATTTCATACTTTCATTGAAGACAGTAATCTTCTACAAAATGGGATAATAAAAAACCAGTTGAGATAAAGAATGGGTAGCAATTAAAAGAGATTTTAATTCTGATCCAACAGAAGCACTAAGTGGGGTTAGACCACACTTCTGATGATCATGATGATGATGATGATGATGATTATGGTGATGATGGACTACTCAAGCTATCCATCAATTTCATTTCCTCCCACTCAGCAACAATATCTTCCAGGAAAATTTTCCTTATCTTCTCACTTTCCTAATATACATCTTTTCAGAACTCTGAAGCAACTGGGAATCACAATAAAGACTAATTAAAAATCTGTGAACATATTCTAGACCACTTCAGAGTTCCTAAGTCAAATCAGTTTATTTACCTCATTCCTTCCTTTGCCCTTGTCCTTTAACTTTCTCCCTTTAGGAATTCCCTCTACCTTTAAACACCAATGTGCAGACTTTAATTTGATAAAATCATTTGATTACATCATCATAAGGGTGAAATTCTTAGATGGTGATTAGTGTATAAAATTTCTGGTCTCAGTTTTCCAAAACAATTAACCAGGTCTTAGAGATTCTCAGCAAATATAATGAAAGAATTTTACAAAAGGTGCCAGTTAATCTAAACTAAAATTATAATTCAGAGTTAGTACCATTCATTGACTTTTCTCTACCTAAGTTATAGATCCCTTGAGAACAATTCCAGTATCCTTTTAAAATATCCAGTTCTCTTAAAAATATCAAATACATCCAGCAATCACACTATCAAGTATTTCCCAAAGAATACAAAAATACTAATTCAAAGGGACACATCTACCCTGATGTTTATAGCAGCATTATCTATAATAGTCAAATTATGGAAAGAGCCCAAGTGGCCATTGACTGATGGATAGATAATAGATGAATGAATAGATGAATATTACTTGGCCATCAAAAAGAATGAAATCTTGCCATTTGCAACAGTGTGGATGGAGCTAAGGAGTATAATGCTAAAGTGAAATAAGTCAGTCAGAGAAAGACAAATATCATATGATTTCACTCATATGTGGAATTTAAGAAATAAAACAAATGAGCAAAGGGAAAAAAAGAGAGAGAGAGGCAAACCAAGAAACAGACTCTTAATTATAGAGAACAAACTAATGGTTACCAGAGGGGAGGTGTGGAGAAAGATAGGTTAAATAGGTGATAGGGATTAAGGAGTGCATTGGTGATGAGTACTAGGTGATGTATGGAAGTGTTGAATCACTATATTGTTCACCTGAAACACCATATGTTAACTAACTGGAATTTAAATAAAAAAAAAAAAGAGTTTTTCAGGCCATGAAGATATTTTTGATACAATAATTTGCATTAGGGAACTAAGACAAAGATATATAATCAGCATTGGAGAGAATGGATACTTTCCTTACACATAAGCTTTAAAAAAAAAAACAAAAAAACTTTACTGCTGGCATTTTATAGCCTAGATCTGCACTGTCCAACATGGTAGCGACTAGCCACATGTGGCTGCTTAAATATAAATGTTTTTAAGTTTATCATTTACTTATTATTCTGAGAGAGAGGGAGTGTGTGTGCATGTACACATGCATGAGTTGAGGAGGGGCAGAGGGAGAGGGAGAGAGAGAATCCCAAGCAGGTTCTGTGATGTCCACACAGGGCCCGATGTGGGGCCCGATCCCAGGAACTATGAGGACCTGAGCTGAAATCAAGAGTCAGAGACTTAACTGACTGAGCCACCCAGGTGTCCCTTAAATTTAAATTAGAATTAAAATGAAATAAAATTATAAATTCAGTTCCTCAGTCACACTAGCCCCATTTCAAATGCTTAATAGCTACATGTAGCTATTAGCTACCCTACTGGACAGCACTGACAGAACATTTACATCACCACAAAAAGTTTTAAGAGACAACACTGGTATAGAAAAATTACATATAGCATCAAATAGTAATCAGTATAATTATTAGCCAACCATAAATAAATTTTAATTATATCTAAAAAGGTGGTTATTTCTCTATATTTCATAACATGATAAGATGATTTCATATGCTCCTAATTAATTGGCTAGAAGATAGTATTAATTGACTGATTTAGCAAAAATGCAATGGAGAACTGTTTCAATTAACTCACATGAACTGTAGAACATTTTTTACTTTCATCCTTTCTGTTATAAATAAATAACAAGTGTATGTGTATCCTTCAAAATGTATACAAGACTTGTTAGTTTGATGCTTACTTCCCATGAATTCTAGGGAAATTCTTCTCCCCAAAACATTTGGGGAATAAGTCAAGTTCTATGAGAATGGGTAGAAACAGAGATTAACATTAATGTGCTTTCTTGGAAATGTTTAAAATTCTGTTGTCTTTTAAAAATTCTTTGGGAGGTTAAACTTCTTGAACTGTAGAAATGAAGAAAATTGGCCTGATGAAAGCAACTTTTTTCCTATTGCCATCTTTCCAAGAACATGGACAGTCAGCATTCCAATATATCTCCTGCCAAAGGCTTTTGGAGAATGACTACAGACTGAGGTTGTTCTGGAGCTGGAACCAGTTAGCTATATTTTTCTTTCTGCTGTCAGCAGACACTGGGAAATACACCTGCTACACAGAGCTCACCATTTCTAAAATAATCTGAGAGTTTATTACTCATGCCAAAAACTGTCCAAGTCAGACAGTTCCACAAAGCAGAGAAAACTGCCTTGATCCAGGATTTTCAGAGTGTAATACTATGGCTCACTCCCTCATTATGAATGGATTCAGAATAGGAAAAAGAAGTTTAGGCTATTGGATCAGTTGCTTTCTGTCAATAAAGCTATCAGTAACCTGTAATGTGCTTTTGTTTGGCATGGTTTTTATCAGCACTTCTCACAGCACTTTCAACTTTTTTTACACAGGACTGACAAAAGTTCAGTTCAAGAGATACTTTTTATAATACTTTGGTCAAAAAACCAACTACAAGGAGCCCTCAAGGAGCTCATTCTCTAGGGAATGATAGCAATAGATAAATAAATAAGAGCTAGGACAGAGTTAAACAAAGACTGCAAGGAGACAGGATCACATGACCACCAGCCAGTAAGATTTCCCAGAAGTAATGCTATACAAGCAGAGTCTTGAAAGATAAAAGCCTTCCTTCCTAGCTAGGCAAAGAAAGGGTAAGAAAAAGTTTCAGGCAAGGAAAAACCTGAGTCAAGGCACAGAGGTGAGAAAACAGCATAGTAAATTCTGGGGATTACATGAAGTCTCTCATATTCTCAAAATAAGTATGGGGAAGGTAGGCAGGGGCTAGATCATTGTATGCAATATTAAGATTAATTTTCCTGTGTAAGTGATGGAGAATTATTAAATGGTCTCTTAGGAGGAGTGATCTGTTTGTATCTGTGTTTTAGACGGATCACTTCATTAGATTCTGGAAACCATAAGAACACTGATAAGGAAGGGGGAGATTTGAGAAGTGTTAGAGCATGACCTAGTGGGATTAAAAGAGATAACAAATAGTTTTCAAAAGTAGTAATAATTAAGAAATGAAATGAAAGGGAAACCAAATATAGAGAGAATCAAGATTTTCAGGAAGCAGGAAGGGGTTTTTGTTTTGTTTATTTAATTGGTTGGTTGCTTGGTTTTTATCACAACCTCTATGAAAGATAGAGAACAAAAATGGGAAAACACAATACAAAAATTTTAGAAAATGAATTATCACATGAAAAATAAAGAAATAAAGCACTGATAGTACAGTCAGAAAAATCCTGATTGTGAGTCTGAGCAAACCAAAAGTCAAGTACTAACCTGTGTTAAGGAAACCCAACAAAGATCTTCATTAATGATACAGAGCTGAGGAGCAGACAGCAATTCTCCTGGTTAAGGAGATGATGTAATTATACTGAAAAAAAAAAAGAAAAAGAAAAACAGATGAAAAATTAGCATGTTTAAGAAGACAGCAACTAAGTGGGTGAAAACATAGACTAATTCCAAATTAAGCTCTAGAGTCTCCAAGAGCTGTGATATTCAAACCTCAATCTACTAAAAGAATTGTGTTTTTGTTTTTGTTTTTCCTGCAAATGGATGCCATAAAAATTCTCTTGCCAGTCAGGTACTTTAAAGAGCAGGGAAAATTTTTATTTGACTTAAAAATAAATAGAATTTCTTAAAATAGGACTGTATGGTTTCCTGTCTTTAAAACATTCATGACACCATATGCATCTTGAGGATTTGGACAAGTATTTTTATTGCTTTCGTAAATGCTCCAACAAAATATCACATAAACACACACAAAACTTTTCAAACCTGTTTTAATTACTTATTCTTTCAAAATTAACAGATTAGTAACAAAAAGGATGAAAGTAAAGTGGTGCTGAATCGGAAATCCAACCAATAAAAAAAATAACATGCAGGAATTGGAAACAAAATCTTTTCTTGCTCTTGAGAAAATGACAGGCAAAAATCTTAAACTGATGTTGGATTATTATGTACAAACAGTTCCTGACTCCTTCACCAAGTGAAACAAAAGTTGCAAATGTTTTTCTATCCTTTTTCTAACATTTTGGGAAAGGTTCTGGAAAAAAAAAAAAACTTGATTAAATCACACACACACACACACACACACACACACACACACACACACAGAGGAACAGAGGAACACACTTTTTTCCTCTTTCGGAAGAGGTGATAAACTACTTGAATACCTTCAATTTAAATAATTTTGAATTGTAAAAGAAATGAAGTATCTTTAATGTTTACGGAAAGAAGGCTCCATCCAGTCTCTATAATGGGATTACTTTTTTTTGACAGGGAAAACAATAAAACATAATTTGAAAAAAATATGAAGGGAAATATTGCAAATTATAAGTACGTAAAAAATGACTACCTGTATGAGATCTAAATTGTTTACATTGCTTTTGAACTTTTTTGTCTTCAACTGGCTAACATTGCTCCTTGTAGATAAAATATCTGCTGTTTGTAAAAAATAATGCAATACAAACTTTACTTATCTGATATAGGATGAAATATAATTAATAATTCAAAGCAACTGCTATTACTCAAATAATCAACTGCCTTATTACATGATTATATATTGAATAATTCAAATGGTCACAATTCAAAATATGGAAATCCAAATACTCAGACACATATACTTGTCTAACAAATTATAATTTTTATTTTCAACTATTCAATTATAAATTTTAACTATTTTATATGTAAAAACTTATAAAAGGGCAAATATATATTTTTTAAAAAGACCAGATTTGGGGGAGGGAGGAGGATTCCAATTAAGAAAACCACACAAAATTAAAAGCTTGAAAAACAAATTTACAAAAAAATTACTATTAGACATTATTAAATTTCAAAATGTGAAATATAAAATAATTGAAACTTATAAGTATGCAACTATATAATATGCAAGTTAAATATTAATAGCAACCACTATTACTAAGTGCTTATTCTATGTTAAGCACTGTGCTGGTCATTTTACCTACAACCTCTCATTTAATCACAACCATTCATCAGGAGCCTCACTAAACATTTATATATGTAGAATGCTTTTAAATTTTCAAAAAAACATTCTTATAACTATCTCATATGATATTCACATTATGCTGTGAAATAGACAAAAGGTAAAAGCAATTATTAGCCCTATGTAAATTATAGATTAAAAACATAAAAGGACACACAGAATAAATCATTAAGCTAATAAAAAAAACACAATTACAGTCTTAGTTCCCTAACTTCCAACCCCAATTCACTACCCACTAGATAACATTGGTATCAGAGAGCCCTAGTGATCCTAAATGTTTTAGGGAATAAATTAGCTTAAAGTTAATCAACAAGTATTCAATGAGTTTCTATATTGTATAAAGCACAGAAGTATTTGTGTGATACAAAAAGAAGTAGAAAAATTGGAAAAGGAAGAAAGAGGATAAAATTCCATTGATGAACTTAGTATCTGTTTGAGAAGAAAACATTAATTTTTAGAATAATTACAAAATACCACTGAGTGTAAAATAGCCATTGTGAAAACTCCCTGATCTACTGATGTAATTTAACACTGCTAAAATCTGATGGTAATAAATTATGTATTTTCTATTTATTTGAATGAATCATATCCCAGAAAATTTCTTTGAACTAACCTAATTATTTGCTAAACAGAAACTCTAGTATATAAATTATTGCTATGGCTAGATAATACCAGGCAATCTTTTAGAAATTACTAATATATTTGTTATAATAGAATTTTATTTGAGTTGAACTTATAGGGAACCAAAATATTTGACAAAATCTCCCCCCAAAAGTTGTTAATGAGTATAAGTGGACAAGTTTAAGTTATTAAGGACCATACTTAAAATTAAGTAGACATTACTATGGGGAAAAAGAACTTTGTATGATTAGAAGATGAAAAAGAAAAAATATGTGATTTATCCACAAGTGTTTTTGGCTCAGAATATTGTTTAAAGAATGGTAATAAAGTTTACAGGATGTTGATCTCACTTTTTTAGAAAAATAACACCTAATCAAAATTAAGCTTCACACATACACACAAACACAATAGAAGTTAGGAGAAAGTATAGTTTTAAGATAAAATTATTAGAAAATTCAACCTGAAGTTTAAAATCTGAAAAAAAAAAAATACAAGTCAGTACTTGATTCTACAACATCTTAGAGAACCAACACATTGTTATTGTGTTTATTATTTTTGTGTTTATTATTTTTAACTGTATGCTGACTTTTGCCTCTTCTCATATGTGTTTTGCCTTCATCTTCTTCTTATTAATAATTTTCTCCTAATCTCTTTCAACAGCTTCATGCAGCTGCTATAGATAAGTGTCATTGATACTATAATATTTTTGAAGTCAGATTAAGAACAGAGCATTCAAGAAACATTGAGTACCATCTAAGTGCCGAGCACAGATCTAGGCACTGTGGAATAAAAATTAAATAGGAAATAGTAACTGCCCTCATAAAAGAGTTTAGCTGAATGTTTTCAAACTATAGGTCACAACCTTTTAAAGAGTTAGGAATCAATTTAGTGACTTTCTGACCAACTATTTCAAAAGAATAAAATAAAATAGAACACATTAAAAAAACTCATTGTGCATCACAATGAGTAAGGTAAGTATTATTTCATGAAAGGTTTGTTTCAGTTACTTATATATGTATGTGGGTACCAGGTCACAATGTAACATTTATTTTACACTATGAATAACAGCCAAACGTTTGAAAAAACCTTGTTTAGGAAAACACCGATGAGAAATTTTCACAAAATGGTTTATAAAGATGGCCACAGGCTGGTAACTTTAAATGTTCTAGTCTAAATTAACTGCCAAGACTGAATACATGTCTTACAGAACAGGTAGTCAAGCACCAGCAATGTCCTTCTTTGAAAAATGTTATCTTTATTTAGATCTTCTCTATTAAAATGTTCACCAGTCAATCACAATGCTATGTAGTTCCAACCAAATATTTTTGCCATTAGTTAATACAACATAAAGTGAAATGAATATGATACTTCTGTAACATGTTTGGGACTCAGAAAAGGGGCTTTGAGGATATAGTTATATTATCGCAGACGATATTCAATTAGAAACATTATACTCTGAGTTGATTTGTAAGGGTTACAATTTTCTTCAAAGATGATAAGCCACTTTCATATTAATCAAGGAGTGCACAGTATCAAAATATTTACATTATGAAATGCAAAGTAATTTAAACAGTCCCAATGAAAGGTTGAATAGCCAGTCATACCACACTTTTAGAGGCTGATTCATTCCAGCTAAACATAGCTAGGCTCCAGAGAGCTTGTTTTGTTTCTTACTTGCATTTTTAACTATTTAAAGTAAATTCTAACTAAATCCTAAACAACTTGAAGTCAGAGAACACATCTTATTCAATGCTTTGAATGTTAAATGATTATTGCTAGATGTATTGTTAATATTAATTTATTTTGTATTTTCATTTTACCAAAGTATCTTAATCAATATTCCAAACATATTCAAGGATCTCTATGCAGAGAGTCCCTGGAAAATGTAAGCCCATATGACCTCTATTTTTGTACCTAACCAATTAAATCCAGTAAGTACTAATGGCAATAATGTTGTCTTGACAAATATAGACATAGAACTAAATTACAGAATGAAAGAGTTTAAAGGTCACTTATGCTACCCTTTTTAAAGAGGACAATTGGATCTCACAGAGGTTCAGTGATTTGTACAAGGTTATCCAGATAATCTGTGCAGGGCTAGAATAGAAGTCAGGTCTTTAAATTCCCCAGGGTATTCTTTCTACTATAACACACACTTATTTTTTGGTCTGTTTCCACTTCAACCTTTCTTTTTCTCATTCTATACTATATGCCACACACTTCTTAGGTACTCTAGGGATTTAAAAAGTTACGACAATCCTTGACACCAAGGTACTTAAAAATGCAAAAATATATATAAAAGTACAGAGATTTACAGAAATTTAAGTGTCATCAAATTATGACAGTAATTCAGTTCAAATAATTCAAGTTTTGGCAAGCTACTACAATTCATTCCAAACTTCTGAAAAGTGATTCATGACTACTCCAGACCTAAATACTATTTCCCTATGGCAATAGAAGGAGCGCTGGATAGGCAACATAAAACCTGGATTTGTATCGTGGCTCAGCCACTAACTAGATGTTTAAAAAATAATTATTAAACTTCAGATTACTCATTTTAAAATAGGGAGAGGGTATGGGTGTGATTGTATTAAAGGTCCCTTTCACATTCAAGCAACAATTATCTGTACCAGCCTGTTCCAACGCTACACTTTACATCAAAGCCATCCACTTACACAGCATGGGATTGCAGATCTATCATCCACGGCTGTGGCAACTGCCCAGGACTCTCACCTTACCCTTAATTCCTCCTTCTATTCTGGTGTCTCTCTGGCTCCTTTTTCAGGCCATCTCTTACCCCTGGAGGACAGAATTGGTTTTCCCTGGTTTTGATCCTCAGTGCTCTCTAAAAGACTTCATTTGCACAGACGCTCTGGCTCTTCTTATGCCTGGACATGTCAGGAAAATACTCCCATCATCTGCTTCTGGTCCCTGGGATCCAAGACTGAATACATGCCCATTTGCAGGAACACCCAACAGAGACACCATGACCCTTTAGGCAACTTTCCAAGATGGGTTTGAGATATTTCTACCATTATTGTATTTGTTGTTATTTGAATATCTTATCATTTAACTTTTTGTACAGATCTACAATACCCAAAACTCTTGAGATTGGATGTATCTCAGAAGTCAGAATTTTTCAGATTTCAAAAGATAACAGAATACATATACTGTGTAAAACATAATAATTAAAAGGATCAATTATCTCTGAAGTAAAACATTTGAATATTCTTACATGGAATAAATGAATACTATAGTTTCATTCACATCAGTTCAAGTCAGGCTTTTCAGCCAAATGAGTTAATCTTGGATTAGATTTTACTGCCAGATATTACCAAAAACATAACAAAATAATTTTTGAGATTTTTGGACTTCGTAATTCCATATAAAGAATTATGGATCAGGGGCATCTGGGTAGCTCAGTCGGTTAAGTGTCTGACTTAAAAAAAATTTTTTTTTTTAATGTTTATTCATTTTTGAGAGACAGAGCTTTAGCAGGGGAGGGGCAGAGAGAGAGAGAGGCAGACACAGAATCCGAAGCAGGCTTCAGGCTCTGAGCTGTCAGCACAGAGCCCAGTGCGGGGTTCAAACCCAGGAACCGTGAGATCATGACCTGAGCTGAAGTGCGATGTCCAATGGATTGAGCCATGCAGGTGCCCCAAGTGTCTGACTCCTGATTTCTGCTGAGGTCACGGTCTCATGCTTCATGAGATCCAGCCCCCTCCTCCCCATAGGAATCTGCACTGTCAGCACAGATTCTCTCCCTCTCTGCCCTCTCCCCTCCTTCTCTTTCTCTTTCTAAATAAGTAAATATTTTTATTTTTTATTTTTTTTAACATTTTTTTAACGTTTTATTTATTTTTGAGACAGAGAGAGACAGAGCATGAACGGGGGAGGGGCAGAGAGAGAGGGAGACACAGAATCGGAAGCAGGCTCCAGGCTCTGAGCCATCAGCCCAGAGCCTGACGCGGGGCTCGAACTCACGGACCACGAGATCGTGACCTGAGCTGAAGTCGGACGCTTAACCGACTGAGCCACTCAGGCGCCCCAGTAAATAAATATTTTTAAAAAGAACTATAGATCTAATAAATTATGTGGACTTTAGTATGACTACATATATCACAGGGACAGTGATCATGTATTTTAATTCTTTATATTTCTAAAAAAGTGCCATGCACAACACTCAATAAAAACAGTTCACTTTTATTTGAAGAATTCTTCACTGAGTATGTACCACATGTCAAAACTTTATTCAGGAATTATGAGCCATTAAAAAATCTTACAACACATAGAACCTGCCCTCAGGGGCATTACAGTCTTAAGAGGAACAACACATAAAAGAAATGTTAAAATACAAGTATGTGATTAAGTGCTAAAATTACTGATTCAGGCAATAAGGATGTTAGAAATGGAAGTAGCAAGTTACATGTGAAAATTGTAACTTAGTTTAACAGGAGCTCTCAATATCTCATAACTGTCAAAGTTGGCATAATGATTTATAATCTGGAGAAGTAGTGTGTAATTTGGAAAGATAATTCTATTAGTCACAAAAGGTTATACAGAAAATCACTATAACTTTTGCTTTAGACATATGGATTTCCAGGCAGAGTTTCACTCACACTGATTCCAGAAATGGATATTCATAGGGGTGACACTACAGACTTGAAGGAGTATAAGACCGTGGAGAATCAGCACCATAGCATTACACAGAAGTGCCCTAGATGAGACAACCAAATTCTGTGCAAAAAGGAAATTATTTTTGACAAAATTAAGTTTCAATTCCACTTTCTGTCAATTGAACCTACTTTGAAAGGAGTGGTAGATTCTGCTAAAAGTATCTTCTTAAGGCAAGAACAAATCAGAAAGGAATGAGATGCATTCACTCAGATCACACATCACTTGTAAATCACTAAGCAATTTTAAAGATATGAGAGATCTAATACTTGATTGTAATATATTAAATTTATTTTTATGATAGAACTTATCTGGCCTCTCTTAAACCAAAATGTTAAATATTCCTCAAAGGTGGTAAAATATATCTATTTTACAGATGAAAACCTTGAATTTCATATTAAATGGCCAATTACATAATCAGTATATTATAGTAAGTTTTAAATACAAGAATCTTAACTCCAGCTTCTCTGAGTTAACCACTAACAATAACCAAACCCAAACAAAGCAATTTGAAAATTCATCGACCTTTTCCCCCTATATATATAACTACCTGATAGGTAGTCAAGGAAGTAAAAATAATGAGACTGATTTGTTCATAAAAACACTTCCTAAGGCTTACTTGTCAACCTCTGGAACCTAAAAAAGAACCAGAAATAAGCAAGTTATCAGACAAGAGGTAAAGTCCATTCTTTCTTTTTTGTCATATCCCCTACATGGTCTTAAAGCAGTAACACTCCAGTATGAAACTTATGAGCTAAATAATGATCACTTATTTTAGGTAAGACAATTGATTATAACAAAGAAAAATTATCTTTGCATTATGATCCTCTAAGGAAGCTGAATTCATTATCTGATATGAAGTGAATTGTGAAGTATTTTTGGAAGATTTTTTCCGCTATCAATTGAATAAAGGAAAGGAAACATCCTAGTTGTCTAAATGGGAAGAACAACCTGGCAAAGACTATTACTGGCAAAAATGAAAGGAAGCCTATAAGTGATATCAGATGACATCTCCTATGGGGTTATTGTAGTGGTGATATCATCTGACATCTTCTATAGGGTTATTTGGGTGAGTGTGACATTTTCTTAATGAGAAGATTAGGAAGTTGCCCTAAAAGAGCCTTATATAATGTATAAGGCCACAGAACATATGGATAAAGTGTTGCTAGAGAAGTGTAAATATGACTCTTGAAGTAGTAAATGAAGGTTAAACATTAACAGCTGGTCCAGGGGAAATGAAGAGGGAAAAAAAAGCAAGCTGTCTGTTTTAGACTGGTGTTTCACTAACCAGTAAGTCATCTTTATCTGTTTTCTATTTCAAGTCACCTAGCTAAAATATATTACATTTCAAACTTTAAGGAAATAACTGTTAGAAGTTGCTTTCTTTACTTAAATTAACCAAAAAGGACATTTTAGGATTGTGACTTTAAGTTTTGAGCTGCACAGGTTTTTTTTTTTTTTTTCTCTCTTTAAGAAAGAAGTATTGTTTTAGTTGTAAACCTATCACACCACTACTTTTTAAGGACTCACAATTTGTACTTTTATATATGAGATTTTAGACTAAAACACCATCTTCCCCACCGCCACACACACTCATTTCAAAGCTATATCACAACTTCGGTTCTGCATTCTCTAGCTCAAAATCCATCCATTTGGCTTAGGAACACCAAATTTTCCATGCAATTTGAAAATCAAGATATTAGCAGTTGCTGGTTACTCCAGTTGCACAGCAGAGTTAATTGAATTAAATTTAAAAAGCAAATGTCCCAATATATGATAAATTATATCTATATCTATATCTATATCTATATCTATATCTATATCTATATCTATATATCTATATCTATCTATCCCTGGTGCAGTTCTAATAGTAATATACACTATTCTGAATTTTGGAAGAATAAACGAAGCTAAGAATCTTCTTTTACCTCAAATTTCATTCTGATGGTAAAAAAAATAGTTGTTTATGACTCAGGCTTTTTTTTTTTTAACAAAAATTGCCATTAAACTGCTTAATTTTTTTTAGAAGAAAAAAAAAAAAAACAAGTGTAATAATAGCAAATGTTAACCAGTCCTCTACCTCTGAAAATACATGCAAAGGTATTGTATAGCATACAACTCTTTTTATTTCTAGTCTGGAGAAGAAGAGATATGTATTTTGGTAAATGAATTCTATTAGTCCTAAAAAGTTATACTAGGGGCACCTAGGTGGCTCAGTTGGTTAAGCAACTGGCTCTTGGTTTCTCAGGTTATGATCTCACACTTCATGAGTTTGAGCCTCGTGTTGGGCTGTGTGCTGACAGCACAGAGCGTGCTTGGGATTCTCTCTCTCTGCCCCTCTCCTGGTCTCTCTGTCTCTCTCTCAAAATCAATAAACTTAAAAAAAATTTATACTAGAAATCCCTACAACTTTTGCTCTAGGTATAATGCTAACATTAAAAGTTGCAGGAGGGGTGCCTGGGTGCCTCAGTTGTTTGAGCGCCCACTCGTGATTTCAGCTTGCATCGTGATCCCAGGGTTGTGGGATCAGGCCCCACTGAAGGCTCTGCATTGTGTGTGGAGCCTGTTTGGGATTCTCTCTCTCTCCCTCTGTTCCTCTCCCCAGCTCAGGCTCCCTCTCCCTCTCCAAAAATAAATAAATAAATAAATAAATAAATAAATAAATAAATAAATAAATAAAATTAAAAAATAAAAAAGTTGCTGTAAATATGCTAAATGCTTGTTTTATATCATGAAATAAAAAATTGTAGATTACCCCTAATAATAATTGTAGATTACCCTAAAAATAATTCTGACCAATATTGAGCATGTAACTTATTTTGCTAGGGCAAATTTATATTTTATTTATAACTTATAATCAAGTTATATAGATTCACACTGGATGGTACACCTAGACAGTTTTGCTTTATTCACTTAGTTAACATTAATGGAATTTATGATACAAGGCATTATACTTGGTAAGGTATCCCACCCACAAGAAGCTTACAGTCTAGGAGGTAAGATAAAAACATGTGCACAAATAAGAAGCAATTGGTATAGATGAATGCCGAAAATGAGAAACACACAGAAGCACCACAAGAATTTACAGATAGGAGAGAGCAGAGAACTTCACAGAGGATGTAGCATTTGAGTCAGGGTTTGAAGGATGGGTAGAATTTCCAAAAAGATGAGGTGGAGGAGTGTATGAGCATCATTTATTTACCATGTATTTATTATACCCACTAAATTCCAAGCACATGGTATTGAGGATACATCTATCAACAAGATGGATTAACATATTCTCTGCCCTCATGGAATCTATAGTCCAGAGGGATATGTATCTCAAATAACAAACAAAAATAATATTCTAACATATAAAACCAACAAAACATAAAAGTAGCAGGAGCAGAGTAACAAAACATAAAAAGTAGCATAATTGGAGAATTATGCCTATTGAATGTATAGGGTATTTAAGTCTTGGTTAACCCAACTGTTTGAATCTGAAATATTGCTACATTTCAATCACTCACACATCTATGTTGTCTTTACTGAAGTAAAACAGATCATCCAGTAATCTAGATTGAGTAATTTGAAAGAAACTTTGATTAGGAAATTTAAAAGCACATATTTAAAATATACCATTTAATGGGGCGCCTGGGTGGCTCAGTTGGTTGAGCGTCCAACTTCAGCTCAGGTCATGATCTCATGGTTTGTGAGTTCGAGCCTGGCTTCGGGCTCTGTGCTGACAGCTCAGAGCCTGGAGCCTGCTTCAGATTCTGTCTCCTTCTCTCTCTGCCCCTCCCCCTTTGTGCTCTGTCTCTCAAAAATAAATAAATGTAAAACAAAAATTTTTTTAATGTACCATTTAAAAGGTAAATATACAAAAAATGTCTGCCAATATCTGGGGTTTGAGTCCTAGCTGTGCTACAAACTATCTACATGACTTGAGGCCACCACTGTGAGCCTGTTCCCCCAATTATAAAATCAAACAGTATCTACGTCAAAAGGTTTATTGTGAGAATTAAATGAGATAAATGTATCTTAAAGTACTTCATAAATTACAAAATGTCACATAAAGGTAATATGATTATTACATATTTAACTTCCTATCTAATTTTACTACCTAGCCTAATCTTTACTAAAACAAAACAAAAAACCCCACTATTTTACTTAACAAGGGTTTACTTTGTACCTATTTTGAGATTAACGTGTTCAAAGAAGAGGTAGAATCACACTATCAGAAACTTGCACATCAGACCGAAGCACTGTGTTTGAGCAACGCTGTGAAGGACTGTCTAGCCAGGTACAGTTAGCACCTGCTTACACCATATAAACCTCTCCTTTTACCGAAGATTCATGCCGATTTTAAGTTTGATATCCTGAGGTCCTGAAACAGGCACTTTTTAGATAGAACAGCATCACTTCCAAATCTCACTAGCATAAAGGAATAGATTTTTTTTTTAATGGAGCATTAGTTTGGAAATTAATTTTTCCACATATTAGACTATTAAGAGAATAACATGTCTCTTTATAGTCCATGCATTTTAGTAACTTGCATTTATAAACAGTTAATAATTTCCAAAACGACAGAAATCAATTTGCAAAACCAAATTCCAGGAATGCCAACTTCTACTGGGAGGCCAGTCTAAGGCACATCTCTTTGAGACTGAGAACACATACAAAATGGAGGCAGCAACATTTAATCCCTTCATAACTCCACCATTCATACAGAACGCAAGAGTCCACATTGACGATATATACAACGGGTTCAGGGATTTGCTTTCCTTCCCCTTTATTTCTGATCACGGAGTTTTCATAAAATTACTCACTAGTATCATTTGGCACTACACTTAAGTAGGACGATAAATTAAATAATACATTTCATTTCTGCATAACTGCTCCAGTTCCAGTGGATTCACGAATGATTCACAAACCTCTAAATATTCACAAATAACAGGATTTTTCATAGTTTGATAAAGGCATCACAAAAATAATATTGTTATAATATATTGTAATTTCAAATATATACTGGAATTACCTTCTGTTCCTGATGTGATCTTTCAGAGAGCAATAAACAGAAATAGTCTTGTATAAACCTTTATTTCAGTAAAAGAATTTGAACCAAACCCTTTGAGTCGAGTTGCCTCTTTAACAAACGGCAGTGATAGGCGAGCCCTTTATAAGCAAGAATTAGAACGTCTGCCCGACATCTTCCTCTTAAAGCGGTCGGCGAACCTGAAAAATTTAAGACTTTCTCCTTTTCAATCTCTTTCGCTGACGTTTCATCCTTGTGACTAATCCAACACGCGCGCACACACACACACACACACACACACACACGCCCATATTAAAGAGAGGGAGGAGGTCTGAATAGGGTCACTCAACTAAAGGGGTGCTATCCTGGGCTGCGAAACCGCCACCCCTAAAACCTTGGTACTCTGCTTTAATTCGTCCGCACAGCGCCTCCTGCCGGGCCTGAGGAGCTCGGCTCGCGGCGGGTGTGGAGGGCGCGGGGAACCGCGCCTCCCCCTCCCCCGGACTCGGCCGCCCGCCTCCACACTGCTCTCCTCCCGCGGGGCGGCAAGCGCGCTCACTACTGGGCAGCGCGCACGAGGCGGGAAAGGGCCAGCGGCCTCGGCGCCAGCCGCCCCATGCCCCGAGCCTGCGCCCGACGAAGGGCCGGGCGGCCGGCTCCTACCTGGAGACGGAGCCGGGGGCCCTAAACGCCCGTCAGCGCCCTCATTATCCCGTTAGGTCTCCGCTCGGTGTAGAACAAGGGTCGAAGATGCAGTGGCCTCGGCGTGGACTCAGCTGAGCCCACCAGCTTCAGGCCCGTCCCCCAGGGCCACTCCCACTCGGTCCACACCGAACGCCCCCACCCCCCGCCCCCGGGGCGCTCCGCGGTCGGCCCGCTTGTGCCGGCAGTCCTCGGTGGGCCCTGCGCTCCCACCCAGCTCGGCCCCCTCGGCCGCCTCGGCCGCGCGCCGCGCCTCTCCAGTGCCCCGGTCTCCCCGCCGGCAGCGACGGCCGAGCTGAGGGGGCTCTGTCCCGGCCCCAGCCCCCGCGCGCCACAGCCTGTTTCCGCGTGCGGCGCCAGCCATAGCTGTCACGAGCAGTCGACAGTCCCGCGCAAGACTCAGCTCTGCTTTCCCGCCACCTCTTCGGGGGCACTGCCGGCCCCGTTCCCTTTAGAATCACCCAGTGCGCTTATCAACGAGTAAACAAACAGAAGTAGCTCAAAGAGTTGGTATTAGTTGATGAGAAACCACCTCCGGGCCCCCTCTTCGCCGGGCCTGTCCGCAGGGCTGGAGCCTTTCCCCCAAATTCCGGGCCTGCGCCCGGCGTCGCCTTTCTCGGGACCCACAGCTCGCGGCGCCTGCGGCGCGGGCGCAAGCGTACCCGCGCACGCGCGCGGGGGTGGGGGTGGGGGGAGAGGGTCTCACTCCGGTCGCGCGCACCTGGCTTCCGGCCTCCGTGTCGTCCGCATAGCCTTCGAGGAGGGCCGTTGGGTTCAGGCGCGAGGCCGTCGGGACTTCAGAATCAGCGTGGCCCGGCCACTGTGAGGGTGTGCGCGCCGCTGGTCTCAGAGGCCGTGGGGTGAGATGCCAGACGGCGCTCGGCGAGACAGAGGTTTCCCGGAATCGTATTTGGGGGCTCGTAAGACTTTTCTCCCCTAAGAGGGCCTGAGGGGAGGCCGGTGGGACACAAACTAGGCCTCGCCCTCCCTTTCTAATCCCCGCCCACGTCACCCTACCCCGCCAGTCTTCGAGGCCCCCTCTGCACCTTCTTCCCCACCCCGCCCTGTTTTCCTTCTCGTCCTCCCCCACCCCCCCTCCCATCTTTTCTCTCTGCCTCTCCCTTCTCTTCTGCCCACTCTCCCCTCTGGGACCCTCTCCTCTCCCACCGTCTTCCCTCTTTCTTCCCCTTTGCTTGCTTGCTCTCTCACTCCCCTCTCCGGCATCTACCCTTCCCTCCCCGCCACCACTCTCTACGTGGGTCTGTTGGATTGCCCATCACCTCTTAATCGTTTCTTAGTTTGTATGGAAATAAACAATCTCCGGATATGAGGTTAATTTCATCTTTTTTAGCATAATCCAGTTTCTGGTATACAAGGGGGCGCAGCCTAAGTATCAAACTCATAAAAAAAGAGCGTGATCCCCACGCTCAGGGTTTTTAGGGGAGTAGGACAAGACCACCGGTTCTTTTGATCTCTGACCCGGCCACTGCCTAGGCTCTGGAGCCCCAAAGGGCCATGGTGATTGTTGTGAGTGGCACGCGGGGTGGTGAGCACCTGGGGGCAGGGATGGAGGCTCGTGGCCCTGGCGGAGCCCCGAAGCTGTGGCCCCAAAGCTGGCGCCCTAAGGTGAGGCCCTCCCAGCTCCTCACAGACTCTTCCAGACCAGTTCCTGGAAGTTGTCTCGAGCCAGCCACGGAGCAGCAGGGCACGCCTCCAGGTTACTCGGTTCTGTTTTGCCCGCGGACTCAGCCCTGGCTTTCCCTCTGCGTCAACTCATTCTTTGGAGAAAGGCCAGAAAAAAACAATGGCTCTGTCCAGCCCGAGGTTCATGGTGTCCGAGAGCCTGGATTCCCTTGGCAATCTTTCGTACTCTCCCAGGGGCAAATTACCCAGAGCCCTGAGCCCACGCCCACGTGGTTTCTTTCTTTTTGCCGTTAGTGTGTTGACCTTACCTGTTTTTAAAAAATTATGTGTAATATACATTGTGTATAACAAATATATTCTTAACAGAAATGTATTAGCAGTGGGCACAAGTGAAAAGAGTCTTCCAGGAAAAACAGATAGCCAAGACTAGAACTGGGGGGACTTAGGGCCACAATACAACTCATGCTTCTATTGGGTAAGTGGCTTTGGGCAAGTCACTAACTTGCTCTTTCCCTTCATATCATCATTTACTAAATGAAGTTGTTGAGTAAGCTATATGATACTGTGGTCTTGTTTCAACCTAGAGAATCTCCCCCACAAAGAAGCTTTTTTAAGAAATCTGATTAGCTTTTCAATTAGTGGGTTTTGCTTTTCTTCCTTTTAACCCTTTTTATCTCTATTACATTCAGAGAAGGAAAGTTGGGAAACAGCTACATCAAAAAGAAGAAAACATTCAGAGAAGTCTTTAAAAAGTGGGGAAAGAGAAAGAAAGTGAAGAGATCAATTAATGTAACTTTTAAAAAAATGTACCCAATTTCCCCAATGAAAATAAAACTAAACAGGGTCTTTGGGACCTCAGCTTCTGGTTCACGTTTACGAAGGAACACTGATGCTCAAGTTTGTCAAGGGCAGGGTGTGCGTTGGCTTCATAGGTCCCAATCATACTCTGAATGGAACACCCCAGGTTGCTAAATGGAATACTCTGTATCTTAATTGCTTGTTCCATCAGGTGTGTCTAAAAGCTGTTGTCTTACTCTTCTAGGGGTGAGTAGTGGAACCTGGTCCAATGTAAAATGGAGAAATAAGGACCAGGTGCAGAAGAGTGAAATGTGGTTTAAGGCATCACCAATAACATGCCACCTTAACTCAAAGTCCTGCCTTTGGTTTCTTAGGTTTACACACAGCATAGCCAATGGCTAAAAACTCTCCTCCTAAATTCACTCCTTTGTTAATAAACAGTTTGTATCTGTTATGAGCTAAGCACTAGGGGTTGGGTGCTGGGGATACTATATGGAACAAACGTTGGGGTCCAATTTACAGGCTAGTGAGACAGATGGGTAGACTGAAAAGTGCTGTTACATAGGTATCATGGGAGCATTAAGAAAAAAACATCAGGGGAGCCTGAGTGGCTCAGTTGGTTGGGCAACCGACTTCATCTCAGGTCATGATCTCACAGTTTGTGAGTTTGGGCCCCGCGTTGGGCTCTGTGCTGACAGCTCAGAGCCTGGAACTTGCTTCAGATTCTGTGTCTCCCCATCTCTCTACCCCTCCCCTGCTCACGCTCTGTGTCTCTCTGTCTCTCAATAATAAATAAATGTTAAAGAAAAAAAATTTTTTTAAAGAAAAAGAAAAAAACAGAGTCAAGATCAAGGAAAAGCTCTCCAGAGGTGTGCCCCTTAAGCTGAACTTTAAGGAGGAAGTTGAAAGGGGCAGTTGGGCAAGGGCGTGGGTTCGGGGCAATGAGTAGGCATTCAGATGACATGCCTGAAGGCCCAAGGCTAGAAATAGCTTCCTTTAAAGAAGTTTAAGTAATCCTTTAAAACAAAAACAAATGGTAGGAATGAAAAATAAAGGAATAGTGGGAAAAACAGCTAAAGACGCAGGCAGAGGCTCTATCTTGAAGAAAACTTTATGTCCTGAATTTGAACTTTATACCCTGAAAGCTAGGGGAAGCTCTTACAAGGTTTTAAATGGGAAATAAATGAAAAAATTTTCATTTTAGAAAGATCACTTTGATGGGAATGTTAAGGACACAAAGGAGGGTTGGGTAGATTATAGGGAAACCAGTTAGAAAACTATTGCAATAATACCTGATAGAAGTGATGAGAGTCTGAACTTAGATAGTAATAGTGGCTGTAAAATGAAATTGAGGGAGGATAAGGGGAGAGGGAGGGAATGATATAAGAGGTAATAAAAGGGACTTGAGAGAACCTGATGACTAATTGCGTGTGAGAGATGAGTGAAATGAATAGAGAAAGATTCCCAGGCTTCTAGCTTAGGTATCTAGAGATTTGATAGTGCCACCTACTGAGAGAAAAACCAGGACTGGAACAGAAAGATGATGTGATCAGTTTGGGTGCATGTTGATTTTGTTTTCTCTGTGAGACACCCAGGTAGAGATGTCAGATGAATGGGTATCTGGGTCTGGAGTTATGTACTGATCTGGGCTAAGGGTAAAGATTTAGAAGTCACCAGCGGAAGACTAGTAGCTGAAGCCTTGGGTTTGGTGAAGTCACTCAAGAAAAGTGCTTAGTTAAAAAACCAATTTAGGAAACACCATTTAGCAGGCCATCAGAGGAAGAGAAAACCTTGAAGGATACTAAGAAGGAATGACCAGAAAGGCAGAAGGAAAACATAACAATAAGCATCATTTTGGGGGTACCTATTATCTTCTAGTCAATGGCCTGGGATCTTTATATACATTATTTCATTGAATCCTTATAGCAACCCAAAAGGTAGATGTTTTCAAATAGAGAAACTCAAGTGCTGAGAAGTAATTTGACTTCTCAAATATCTCAAATTGATATGTTTAGCCTCTGAGGTCGGATGAAACCTAGATTGAAATTCCACCTGTCAATAGCTAAGGGATGTGTGCAAATACATAATCTCTCTGACTCTCGATTTCCTCATCCACAAAATAGAACCAAAATAGAACCTACCTCTGAGGATTATTCTGAAGATTAGATGAAATAACATATGTAAAATGCCTGGCACAGAGTGAGTACTTGATACCTGATACTTCCCTTATAAATAGCTATAACCACATATCACTATGTTAACTTGAGTGGCTACTGTGTCTTCTTTAGTTCTTTGGCACAAACATGGACTCCAAATTCTCACCTAAGGTCCATAGTGCACAACTGAGTCCTGAGCCGGACTACAATATTATGATAAGCCTTTACTAAAGATGTGGGCATAGCCATATGGGAATGAACACAGAGAGCAACAGAAAGCTAGATAAAGTGAAAGTATATCATTTGATTTTAGGATCTCCTACAGAGTTAGCACCTTCCTGCGTAACTTCTTGGAGAAGTCATCTTTCCCAAACCACCAGGAAGCATTGTCAAATAGTTAATATACAGCAAAGTCCAGTAAGAGTGTGATTCCACAGGGCATCAAGAGTTCTCACTGCCAAGACCCACCTTCCAAGAGACCCTGTTACCTGTTTAAGGAAATGCCCCTTGCAGATGATTAATATGGGGGACGTCCATCACTAGGAGTATGACCTTACACTATGGCCTCAACAGTAGAGCCTTACTAGAACACGACAAAATAAGCCCAACATTCATATAAAAGTTACATTTTTTTTCATAATTCTTAGAAAAGATGAGACTTCTTATATGAACTCTTCTTAATCATTTGTGATCCTTAGGCCATCTTCTACTCAAAAGCCACTCTGAAAAGTGAATTTGGATAAAGCCTGAAGCTTACTATAATCCAAATACAACAAAAAGACATATAGCAAAGGGGACCTACCAAACTGAAAGGAAGAGAAAGGTTTTGTCAGTATAATTGAGAAAGAGCCACAAATTTATGTTTTCACATTTAAAAGATGTAAGTAGATATAGAAATGAATAAATTATTGGTTAGTGTTCACTCATGTGTTTTTAATCCTGTAATATGATTAGGTATTTCAAAGTATAGAGACTTTTGATCATGGCTGTAGTACAATTCATAATGGCAGTTCTTTTTATTTGTTTCTTCACACTTGTTTCAAGGAATGTAGAGACATATTCTGCCCTAGGGCTCCAGTTGGTTTACCTCTAAGGTGAGGATCCCATACAGATTTTTTGAGGGCTAAGTGCAGAGAGAGCTTTAGTAAGCAAGAGACTCCACGTTGTGACCTATTTGCCCATTTTAAAAACCATAGCCATTAACCATTTTTATGGTAATAGTTACCTGTGAAACTTAGAAAAGCTGAAATGCATTTCATTGACCCACAGCATCCATTTTTCATGGGAAATTATCCTCTTTAGATTAAGAATTTTAATGCCATCTGTCAGGACAGCAGTACATCTCCCCCAAACAGCAACAAAAAAGAGAGTTGTGGTTAGACCATGTGGGAAATGCTGGGTTAAACTTTGTTAATTAGGTCTCTTTACTACTGGGTTTGTCAGAGATGTTAACTGTTGATGTGCTTTGTGAAGTTTTAGATGTATTTGACTACCAAATCCTTTTGGCCTCAGAGGGTCTAAAGAGACTTTTGTGTCATGGATCATGCTTTGAAGAAAAGTACTATTTGCAGTTACCACCTGACCATTACTGGGATAGCATACTTCCACTGGAGAAAGTCATTTGAATGCTGTCTCATCACATTCACCTCCACCAATGAGTCTTCCTTATTCCCTCTGTTCCTCCTTCACTGACAAGGGAACCTTCTACACATTGCCACAGAAGTCAACACATATCTGGATCATAACATATTTATTTCTTTATTAATGTTTTTCTTGCTCTTTGTCTCTTATACAGATTAATACAGTGCCTAACAGGAAGATACTCAAATATTTGTTGAATGGCTATCAAATGAGTGAGAAGTACTGGAAAAAAAGATAAATACAATCAGAACAATTTCTTTGTTGCAGATATGCCTTAGGGTTCCTCATAGGACTCCAGGTTGTAGAAAGATAAAAAGGACTCTCTCCCCACTCCCCACCATTGACACACCCACTAGGCAAACACCTATTCCATATTCTTTTGTCCAGGCAACCTTAATCATTACCAAGAGCTCCTGTGAGTGGAACCATAGCTATATAATTCTATTGGATTGTTTCCATAAGGTTTTAGCTCAAGAAAGAAAACATGACTAGGGAAAGGAATCCTTAATTACATCTTAAAAATATGATCAAAAGCAACATTTAAGAAAAGTGTTTCCAGGGAAGAGCCGAGGATGACACCCGGTTTTATAGTAATTCATTTTCCCAAACCTCAGAGCATGTGATCAAAGCTGATATACATTATCTCAGGCTTGGTACCAGGGTGACTTTTTTTTTTTTTTCTTACTTTTCTTGAAGTTTTTATTCGAATGAATAAATAGATGAGGAAGAGCCAAACCTGGGCCAGCCAGGTGTAGACTGAGAGTCCTGCTGCCTGATCTATAATAATACTTCCTCCCCTCTCTTTTTTAATGAAGAAGCTGTGGCCTTTAGCACCTTGAAATACTATCATGCAATTCAGGTCCTTTTGAATCACGATAGGAATAATAGCATGTTAAATAATAGCATGTTAAAACTTGTAAGAGGAGGACAATGAAACCTCATTAAATGTGGAGGAGGTTGCAAACAGATTAGTTATTAGGCAAATCAGTGTGATACAAGTCCTCCTGACAACCTGTGTGCTCAGTGCTGGGATCATTCAGTTAATCTGGGCCAGGGATTTAAAAGATTCAGACCCAGTAAGGCTTCAGCTCTAACCAGTTAATCCTCCTTCCTACCATACCACCAGAGGAGGAAATAAAAGTATGAAGTTTCTAATTCCTTCTCCTTCCTCCCGTAAGTTGTGCTAACGCTGATTCATTGATAATTGTTGGCACATCTCCAAGGAAGACTGAAAATTTCCTAAATTCACTGGCATTTTTGGATGAGGATAATGAAAACTTCCTAGTGTAGAATCTGAATAAAGACATAATAAGCAGTATATTTGCCTGAGGACCTGATGGTATGGTGACAATTCTAAACATTTTACAAAGTTTATGTACGTCTCATCTGTT